>NW_027179702.1:7500-15000 GCF_036669935.1 Montipora foliosa | reverse complement strand
ATACAAATGAATTCCTGGAATTTCAATTTGCAGGCTCCAAAAGAGATCCTCACGGTCGAATCTGAGGTTACTCTTCTTTCTCGAGTTTTCTACCAAGTAATCGATTTTTAGTTTATACCTGTTCAAGATGAACATACGCAGTTCACGAGATAGCTGGCAGGTGTATGCTTCAATCGCTTGAGTTAGGGTCACCAAGATGTCAGATAGGCTTGGTAGACCCTTTGTAAAATACTTGTTCCGGAATTTGATGTTGTAATTAGTTCCAAGAGGCAATGCACATTCCCAGCTGAAAGGATTGCAGCTGACGTTGAATATAGGACAGCCACTATTGACGTCTCTCAGACTCCTCAACTTCTCTGATATAATTCATCTTGAAATTCTCTCTTTTGTTTATCAGTGGCACCATAAACTAAGCCCTTCTAGTTTTGTTAATTTTTTTAACCCGGTATCTTCTATTCAGTAAATGAAATGGTGACAATAGAACCCACTGGAAACTCGGAAAAATCGGAGCCCCAGATGGGATTCGAACCCACGACCCTCCGTGATCTAGATCACGGAGGGTCGTGGGTTCGAATCCCATCTGGGGCTCCGATTTTTCCGAGTTTCCAGTGGGTTCTATTGTCACCATTTCATTTACTGTGTATTTCATTCTCGTATCTTCTATTCATTCATATAATACACGTCAATCACGGATTGATAATTTGTTTGTTACATCTGTTCATACCACTCAATACGGTATTCGTTCTCTCAGTTACACTGGTCCAAAACTTTGGAATTCTTTATCCATTGATGTTAAGAAAATCAAGCTGTTTTCCAATTTTCGTTAATATATCAAAAATTCTGTGATTGGTGGTTATAATACCGTTATTGATTCCTAATGTTTTACGATTATGTAATCTTTAACTGTTATTTAATTAATAAAGTAATACTTTTTATCTAAAACAATTATTTTGCATCTCTTTTCCTTGACTCATTTATTTCTTGGTTTGGGTCACCTACTCGGTTAGTTCAATGAACGAACCTACAATTGTAAAATTTCTTTTTCTTCGCGATCCCTTGGTTTTATATTTTAAACACAAATTTGTATTAATTATTATTTCTGTCTGAGTATAAATAAAAATTGACTTGACTAGGACAAATTCAAGAATGGAAAGTAGCAGATTTGGTGGGTCGAATGAAATAACATTTTTTTAAAACATTCTTTCCTTCAGATCTGCCCAACCCAAAACATCCCGCTGATATACAGGAAAGTTTGCAAAAGCAGTTTTTTCGTGTTTCGGGGAGAAAACACGTTCCCAGTATATATTGTGTTGAATGAAATTAAACGTGGTTGTCGTGATGTTTTGGAGCCATCGAACTACAGGAAGAGGTCCTTAGGTGAATAAATTACACTGATTACCGTCTGAATCCTAAAACTCGGATATCCGACGATGCATCGGAAACAATTTGAAATATTTGGGTTCCCGTGAATAAACGGATTTATGTCGAGCAAACTAGCTACGCGGACTACGCATTCAACTCGTACTCGTAAATTATTATTTGTGCGAGTTGTGAGTTGTGCCTCGACGGGAAGCTTCAGAGCCATTAGGGAACGAGTCAGCTATGAACGTTTTCTCAACTTCACTTTGATAATAACACCAACAATAAAGCCAACAGGCACATAGTTTTTACAGAGATCGCTATCTTTTTAACATTCGAAAACACCTGAATCACAAAGAGCGCCCGCTCAAGAATACGCCGCTGACCAAGATGAACGCTTTGTAAGTTGTGAGAACATCGCTTCTCGGTTCCAGACCTTTTTTCTATTCCCCCCTTGGCGTGGATGAACAGGTAAATGCAAAAGTTAAATTTAATACAGAAATCAGGAATACCCGGTACGATTTGTAAAAGAATGTTGTTGTTTTGTTTTCTCAAAAACGAAACGTATTTATTTTGAATTCAGGGTGAACTATTTACACAGTGAGTTAGAGTGACCAATCAAAACAGAGTTCGTAATTGGAAATCTAAACATCTACGAGATACAAAAACCACCTTGTGAACAAGTAAACCTGAAATATTGCAAATCATAATGCTGACAAACACAAAAGCGAAGGAAATGGATCATGCATAGGACGTTTTGAATATCTGAATGATTTTGAGTTAGATTAAAGCGATATATTGTTAAAAATTCCCAAGTTATCCCTTTTCGTGTTAAGTAGTAATACAAACAAGTCTTAGTAATAAATTGGATTAACGAGGAACCAGTGATTGTAAAGCTAGTAATTGCATGCCATGGTTCGTATGTACCACATGTAATCATGAGGAGATTCACTGCAACCGGAATTTGAAATGTTATGCAGGGGTAAGTATTTGAAGGTAAAGTAGGTATTTGTAGACTTTATTCTTCGATGTATTGTGCACATAAACAAGTATCTGTTGTTCTCTTTAAATGAGATTTTACTGACCTATCAGTAAAATACGGTTAATGGAACGTGACCGTACTAAAAGGGCTATTCATGTCGTGATAGTTATCTTCGCGTTCTTTGTAGTAGGCCGTTCAAGGTCATAAAATCAACGGTTTTGTTGTAAAAAAACGAGCACATAAAGACTTTGCTCCTAGATCTCGGAATATAACGTACACCTGCATTGGCCAAATCTGTTAAAGCCTCATTTATTACTGGGTTGACAAACCCAGTCGGAATCTGCGTTTCATTTTTTGGTTTTATTTTTACTGGGTTGCTAAACCCAGTCGGAATCTGCGTTGCATTTCGTCATTTTTTTTTCTTTTCCGTGTCGGTAAAAGTCTTGCCTGTCACTTCCCTGCTAAGTGGTGTCTTTGTGAATGGAGTCTTCTGTGCGTATTTTGTTACGTTTGAGGGGGCTGGGGTAATGCGTAGATTTCTCTGGTGCACCTGCAATGGCGTCGGAAGTCATTGTAACGCGCATGGCGTTTTAGTGCATCTTTAAACAAAATATACCCTCATGGAGCTCAAGAATGGAACGTCAAGACAGGCGGTGAAAAATAAAGATCTGGAATCTTAAAAGCGACGAGTAATGGACTTCGACAGCAATCTTTCGCCCGTCGAGCCGAAATCAAAGTGAGCTGTATTTCTCAATATTTCGCCAAGGTGGTGATATGTACAACACTGAAACCAAAAGCCGGAAATTTCTCGGGTAACTTATGGGCTCAACAAAGACAAAGAAGGAATCGAACACCTTAAGTGGATCTGTTATCTCTGTTGTCTGGCTATTTGACTGAATGTATTTATTTGCACTCAACTCTGCACAGTCTTCCGGTAACAGTTGGAATTTCACTACTTCTCGTTAACCTTCAATTGCGTCGAAAGTCGTTATAACGCGAATGACGTTTTAGTGGATCTTTAAACAAAATTTACCCTCATGGAGCTCAAGAATGGAACGTCAATTGGATGAGCAAGACAGGCGCTGAAAAATAAATATCTGGAATCTTTAAAGCGACGAGTCTTCGACAACAATTTCATTTTTCGCCGTTGGATATCAAGCGAGCTTTGTTTCTAATATTTTACTAACTTGGTATTATATACAACACTGACATCAAATGGCAATTCTTTTATGGATTTAACAAACATCAAAGAAATCGAATGCCTTGCATGCATCACAGTGTTTACTGAAGTCGCATCTAAGTTGTCTGGCAAGTAACATTTATTTTGTAATCAACTCTGCAAAGGTAAAAAAAAAATTGGAAATGTGACAGTGAAAAATTATTTGAATGAACGATTGTTGTCGCTTTTGTGCTTTGTTATTTACGGTCAAGGTTCTTTGGAAAAGGGTTTGATGCAAACTGTCAGAATTTTATTTAATTGCATATGCTTTGTGAATGTGTGTCTCGTTTGCACGCACGCAATTGAAATAGGAAGGGTCTTTTGCCTCTAATAGCAAACATGTTCTTTGTTTCAATAAATCTTTCGCTGGAAAAGATTTTTGTAAGATTTCCACGTTTTGTGAAAATTTGTCATGTTGTGTAATTTTCGAGCATAAAGATTTGCATACGTGTGTTGAAATATGATAAGGGAGGATTTTTGTGGTAGAGACAGCGCATAAGTCACGATAATAAACAGGCCTGTTGGAAGCGTGCTTGAGTTTCAACAAAATGAGCCCCGGCAAGAATTTGTGACGCTGATGAATAATGGTCAACCTCATGAGTTGGGCGATTGTGATCTTTGTGTTGAATTCGCACATTTCTTGTCAAACTTTATAACACTTGAAAGAAAAAGAAAACTAACAAAAACAAAACCCGGTGTTTTGCCATCATTTGACACAGATGCTTCACTGTTTCGCGAGTAAACATGCCGCGGCAACTTGATCACGGCGCCGCCTATTTCCCTTTCGTAAACGGTCGTTGCCATTTCTCAGAACAATCCTTGCCATTTGAAACGGTCGATGCCATTTTTTAGCTCTGAATTACACTCATTAGGTCTAAGAACTCAAAAGGTTGCGGTTACTGGGCTGGTCATATGAGTTAGGGTTCGGGTTAGAGACACATTTCAAAAAAACTGATTTTTCCGAAAAACGTACTGGCCTACAGATTTTGTTGAATTTTAAATATTTTGGAGATTATTTCTAACATTATCTGGTAACGCTGAATGAGAAGATTTCACCGTCCCGTTTCTTCAAAAAAGACAATATATATGTTGATTTTAACGCTCAAAGAAATTCCTAATATCGTTGCCATGGTAACGTTATTTTGGAGGAGTCTGCGATGGGTACTTAATACTCTGGCCAAATTTCGTCTTGATATGATTACCCTAACTGTATCTAAGGACGTAATATGTTTATTTGAGCCTCCTTAATTAGCAACGATGAAATGTAGTAAGTGAACAGAGGGGAAATAACTCCTGGCAAATATAAAAAGAAGCGAGAGAGAGGGTTGACTTGAAGGGTTAGTAAGGGAGATTGAGGATCCAAGTGACGGCAGCTTCTGCAGGTACCGGAGCACAAATTACGTAAAACAAAAGAAACAAAAGACAGAAAACAAAACTACTCCAAATAAAGACAAATCCCAAGCGACCAAAAACACGATGCTTTCCGGTACCTGCAGAAAGGAGGGGGGGGGGGGGGTATAGTCATAGGATTTAAATAGATTCCAATTAGTAGTAGAAGGTGGATAGTTCTCATTGATAAAAATGTCCGGTAGGTTATATAAACCTTGTACATGTTCGATCTGATCACAATAGCGCAGATATTTATATATAGCGCTTTCTTTGTCCGTGAGCGCATGTTCTTGTGTGCAGACAAGCAAAGTCCTGTTCGTTTTGCCGATGTACGAAGACTGCCAACCGGGGCAAATGAATTCATAGACAACATTTCATTGGCTTAATGGCGGCGTTTTGTCTTTAGTGCTTGTGAAGAAACATAATTTTGTGGTCTTCTCTTTTATTCGGATGTCTACATTCGAGTCGACGAGGCATCTACGAAGCTCACGTTTAAGCTTCTTAACAAGCTGTGTCGTTAGGTCGCCGACGAATGGGATGGTAAGCCAGATAGTTGAATGGTGGTTGTTGTGGGAAGTGTCGTTGGTGATATGATCTGGAGCCCTGTTCTGTGCATTCGTAGTAAAGTGATCAATTAATAAACTCGCAACACGTTTAGGAAATATACACGCAACGCAGTGTAATTGGCATATAGGTCTGCGCAGTCGATGCTAGCACGATAAATAATCGAATTTATAGTTGTATTGTTCTTTGCTTGGTGTTTGCTGAGGTATTGGAAGATGGAAGTGGCAGTGAGGGATGGGGGCAAGAAAGCTGAATTTCTGATGCATTATATTCTCAAGATTGGAGAAAAGGTCCTCGTGGCCTTTTTGATGAAGAAAATCATTTTCACTGCTGCAGCCTATGGATCAAAATCCAGAAGTGATGAGCCCTACAGTGATATTCCCATGAGGTCTTTAAGGGTTTCTCCTCCGAGAGAGGAACGTGAATCACTCTTGATTCAAATCTCTCCTGTCCTGAGCATCATCACTCAGCAGCAAAGTAAGCAGCGTTCTCTCGGAGAAAACAGGTGTTTTTTTTACTGTCAGCAAGTTTGAGGTGTTCTGCATAATAGTAGGGTTCAGATAGAGTTCTACTGCAGTCAACAGTTTTAGAACGAGGTTTGTAAATTCATTAATAGTTCATAAGGGTGACAGCTAACAGAAACGCACTAATCAGGTCACATGCATGTTTTGTAAAGAGTGATAAAGTTCAACTGTCTGAAAGTACGGGGAGGGTATGAAAGGGTAGCAGGGAAAAGCTGGGGTTGATGAATGAATTGATACAATAATTCAATGAATTATGTACAACCACATGTTCTTGTATGAACACATTGAACTTTGAAAGAAGGTGAATGAGTCAAATACAACACCGAACACATTTTACTTTATTGTTGCTTCGTTACTTCTCATTTAGCACTGCCTCTTGATTTTCCAGCCATCCAAAACTTTACCTTACATTTATTGAAAGCTGGACTCAGGACGTTACATCATATGACACTGAACTTTTCGTCCCTTCACACCTAATCCTTCTTTGCTTCCACGCAAACAAAGTGCAGTCCTTTGCAAACTATCTGAAATTGCTTCACTTCAGAGCGCCGAACAACTTTATCTTGAACTTAAAGTGCAATCGGGAATATTGAGGCTTGCTAAATCTTCATCGGATGTTTCATCATCTACAATACTTTGCCAATTATGATCTTCCGCAGTACACGTTTCTTCTTCCTTGAATTCCAAGGTTGAAAGAGATCAGTAAATCTATTGGTTGGGCAAAAGCATCACTAACAACTTTAACCTTAAAATCCCGGCAAGAGTTCCACTGAAAATGTGTATGTCAATTTAAGGAAATCATTGCCCGAAATGAAATAAATATTCAATAATTCCCAAGACAATACCTGATTTCTCTTGAGAGCACACGCCAATTAGTGGAGCGGTCAAACGTCAACTTTTAGAAGAATTGTGCACTTTTTGAAGAAAGCACCAAATTTGGCACAGAAGTAGCTTATGACGGTATTTCAAGATTTAGATATGGAGCCACGTTTGATTTTTGTTTTGATGTTCTTTATGTCTTACAAACACGAGTTGATATTATCTTCTTGTATTATCGTTTTGCATGAAATCGAGGCTACATTACTCTTTAGTGCATTTTGAGACAAAATTATTAAATTCTTTGACATACCTTGGAAAGGCAACATTTTTGTTACTCTGAAATGATGCTATTATTACAGCTGAAAGTCTCTATAGCAGAATTTTAAGCCACAGAAATCTTCACATACACAAAAAAAAAGTGCATTGTAAAAATGACTTTCTGCTTGTACAATATCACGCACAATCTTTCTTGCATCTAAATGCAGCCAAAGCAGGCGGACCGGACGGTATTCCTGATTGGATACTAAGGGAATATGCGAAATTTCTCGCCTATCCTATCTCAATCATTCTAAATGCCTACTTTACGGAACAGCAGCTACCGAGACTCTGGAAATTGGCAGACGTTACTCCATTACCCAAAACCA
>NW_027179702.1:0-2500 GCF_036669935.1 Montipora foliosa | reverse complement strand
CTGTTAGAATCTTATCTCCACTCAAGGCTAGAATAGGTAATTTTTGTATAAGGGTTATTAAGATCAAACATTAAGAATCATCATGCTCTTCAAGGGCCCGGTTCAGAACGCCGTACTTCCAACATGAGCCGATTCTCGAATTCATTGAATTTACGTTCATGTGAAGTACGTCGTCCTGAATCAAGTTCCGAACGACCGATCATAATTCACGGTATCGTGCCTAAGGCAATTTTTCACAAGCCTGGCTTTTGCCGGGAATTACGGCAGTGGAAGCGGTTTGGATCCAGACGGGCGGTTGATACTTCACATGAGCCGAATCAAATGCAGAAATTATTAACAACTTCGCAATTTTTTTTGTCCACAAGTCATTGTAAGTGGCTTCGTCTGTGAATTAATTTCCGGCGCAATTAAGTTCGTGGGCATGAATAAATTCAGACCGGGATTATTAAGGACGGTGCCTACTATTGTTATTGCGCATTAGGGAACGTTTTCTGCGCATCTCCAGATACCCACTCGGATTCCTATCGCACGATAGCTTGTACTAATACAGGAATATTTTTTGCGACGTTTAAAACTAGTAAGGAGAAAAAGTAGATCTTAGTAAGTCACTCTTAGATTGTCCCAACACATAAGGTTGGGGGTAGCCATGCCTTTTTGCCGAGATAAATTAAGGGCTTCACACTTTTGAGAACACAACAGCCATACCTTGCTTTGTATTGCCAAGAGCGTTTTACCACATCTTATTCATGAATTATCTTTGACAAAATGCGTGGTTAGACCCCAATTTTCTTTTCGGATTTCAGAATAAACACTTGTTAAGATCTACCTTTGTTTTCCTGCCTAGCGAATCACAAATCTTGGTGGGCAAAAATACCTTTGATTAGTAGGCCCCGTGGTCCTTTAATTTTGGGTCGTTCTAAAGTTCAAATTCGATTCGGCTCATGTGAAGTACGTCCGTCTGAACCGGTCCTTCGACAATTTAAAGGAAAAATCTCTTGTTTTTTTTTCGTATAGCATTTTGAGGAAGTTTTCCGTGGGGGGGGGGGGATCGTGGGGGGGGGGGGGGGGGGGGGGGGGGGGCCCTACACTTGTTGCATCTAATCCGCTAGAGGGGCGGACTCTGCTTGATGTAATAACCTTTGAAATTTCTTTCTCATAAAAATTGCCCGCTTCCGCTGATGGAGTGTTATAGGTCTGCCAGGAGTGGAGGAGAATCAATGTTAGTAAAAAAGGCTTCTTGGGGTCCAGTATGTGAATCTCATTCATTAGAGTTTATATAAGCTTTGTAGTAGAGCATGTTCCCAGGCCGACTGTTATCGAATGTATGAATACAGGTAAAAGCATGCTCATCGACACGATCCGTACTCTGCAAAAGTAAATCACAAGGTACACCCACGCTAACAATGTAATTTGCGCATAAACAGTTAAAATTATTATGCGTTTGTATGGGATTTGCAAACGTGTTTTAGGAGTCGAAAATAAGAACCACTAATCGCACAAAAGATGCCTTACTTTGTCTTCTCGATCCCTTATCAGTGTTTTTGTTTGTGGCGCACGGTGTCAGCCATTTCACAGCGCTAACTTCTAGTGGATTGTAGGTTCTCTGTTTTCTCTAGAGAGAGAAACACATGCACGCGCAAGCTCAGTGTGAGCCAAAAAAATTGGGGCCTCGACAAAAGTATAAACGATTTGTATGTGGAGACCCGATAAAAAGCTTAAGAAGATAATTTTTTGAGAAAATTCTCACTTAAACGCCTAACCTTATTGCTGACGGTGGGTAACTTCCTTCCTGTGTGGTTATTTTTCCCCAGATCCGACGCGAGTTGAGCCATTTCTCAACATTCCGTGGTTGTCAATGGTGTTATAAAATCCCAAATTGTAAATGTTTTAGTTTCTAAAGAAACTTTGGTGCTGCGGATCGGCGGGGAAGGTTAGTTAACCCAAGTCGTCAGAGCGAATCTGCCGTCATAGCGAATCGCTCTGACGAAGTGCTAACGCTCAAAAACGGCAGCTTTTTATAATCTCTGTACTGTGGCCAATTTACCGTTATCAACTCCGTTGATAAAACCAAATTTTTAAGAAAACGCCCAAGGCGTGAAAACTAAATTCTCATTCGCCACAAATTGAGTTCGGAATATTTCCTCGATAAAATGTCCCCACTAGAGCACATCGGATTCCCCCGACGGTTCACACAATTCCACATCACAAATCAATTGACAAAGATTGAACTTGTCCAATCTCGAACCACCATCAACGCAATAATGCAGTCCTGCGAGCGACCTCAGGCGGATAATGTTGAGCTGGCAAACAGCTTTCGAAACGTACGCTTCCACACCACAGTGGCCACGGCTTCGACTTTTAACGAACCTTAGCCCTTACCGGGGTGACGGAACCGTAGTTTTTGTCAACGAACGCAAAATTTCTTTTCTTTCCTTTGCCCTTGGGTCGCAGACATTTCGGCATTAACCTCAAGCTTTCAAGGCAATTAACATGCAAATAA
>NW_027179701.1:0-20867 GCF_036669935.1 Montipora foliosa | reverse complement strand
TATCTCTAATGGATAAAAATTACGTGGAAGGTAAATGTTCGGTTGTGTAAAAACAGGTTAAAAGGGAAACAGCCACACTTCCGTTGATCCGTCCGCGTCCCAGAAAACGCGCGTGGTTAAGCTCCCTAATGGCAGTATATACGCATACGACTATTATTATATTATTATTAATGATTATTATTATAGTTAATTATTATTATTAGATTATTATTATTACTTGCTATAGTTCTCAAGTCATATGGTACCATTTTCATCAGAAACAAAACTTGAAATTTCGCTAAGTTGAAAGAATAGTTATAGTACTTCTCTCTTCAAAATCTATCCGAGAAGTTGATTTTGGTGGTTGGTGTCGCCGAAGTAGACCTGCTTATTTGGTGCCAGGATGCAATTTTTCCTCTAACACCTACGCAAATCGCTCCTGAAACGCATTAGTTAAGATGATTATCAACATAACGTTCTTGAACTGAATTAAACACAATATTGCATTTGTTGTGATACTTGAATTTGAAAACAAATGCGGGAACAACCAATTACTTCCTTAAAAACTGTACGTAACATTCCGGAAAGCTGGACTTGTAAATCGAAGATATGATGGCGTCAACTGCATAAAATAGCAAAGCTTGATTTGGAAGCAAACCTGACCATTGCAATGTTTGAGAAACTTGCTTCCTTACTGCAGATTTTTACAATAGTCGGCTAGTCCGTGTGGCCGTGACGAAGTGTTTCCAGCTCTTTCGTGTGACACATAACTTTACGTGGCTTGCAACTGGAATGTATATTCCGAAATGGACACCAAATTAACATCGGTAGTCAAGTATATTGATATCGCGACACGTATTAACGTCCACATTAATAAGTGTTTTAACTGCCCGAATGGTGCAAACAATGTGAAGATCAAGTCCTTTAAGATGTAAACAATTAAACCTCCCATGCATAGCTAATTACTGTTCCTTATTAATGATTTTTGGATCTCGTAAACGGTGTTAGAAGCATTGAACATATTTGCCAAAAAATGAAACGGACTAGTAAACGTCCGTTTTCAATTTGGACGTATAAGTTGTTCAGAGTAACGGTTTGAAAACAGGTGAGTGAAGCAGTTACTGCATTAATTTAAATCTGTGTTCGATAGAACAAACTCTGAAACGTTTTCGATCTTGTGATTAACGTAGGTTAGAGAACAGGGGAAGGCCATTACTCATAGGTAACTAAAAAAATAGCCGAAGATATGGGGAAAACACAAACTTATTTTTCAGCCAGCCCGATTCATCCTTATCACATCAGTCAAATTCACCGATGGTATAAAAGTAAAAGTCGGTGTGGATGAGCTTTTATCATTTAAGCTACAAGAATTATATCAAAACGTTTGTTTTTGTCCTCCCCCCTATAACTATATTGTGTGAATCGTTGAAGTCGTACGAACATAACGACAAACTACGCGCCTGCCAGTGCAAGTCACTAGAAAGAATGTTTGGCAATGTCCCTCGCCAACAGGGTAAGCTATTTAAAATGGCGTAATGTTTTATGTTTATATGATATGATGGTGAAGATTTTAATTCATCAGTATTTTGAAAACTGCCTTGAGAGGGTGAACAGTGAAATGTTATTATCTTGCACATGTACGGCTAATGTCTTGCGATTTTATACTCCTGTCAGAGCAAGCTGGTATTTTGCCAGATGTTGGTCGTCTGTCTTCAGAACGACATACGTTGCTCTATCAATGCCTCACTGACTTCTTTTGCTCCACAAAACAAAGCAAGTTGTTGCGGTCAATGCAACAAACATCCACGCGACGGTCTTGCTACACGACACGAATAACCCAAGGAAGTTAAACGACGAACTCCTATGCTAGACTGAAACACCCACGTACGACGTAAAAGCTTTAACTGGAGCGAATGAGAGAAATCGGGTGTGCACTAAAACTTTTCAAATTAGGTTTAGTTGAGACTTTAAAAGATGATGATTCCTTGCGAGGATCTACATTCGGGCCAGTTCATTAAAAGATAAGAAACGGTGGGAGAATCCACGCATGCTGGGATGCTAGTTACCCGGTGTCAATACTGGTAAAAACGCAAGTATTGATAAAATTGATTTTTGCGTCGCGGTTTTCGCTGAAGAAAAAGAGAAAATTTGTTGCTTTATGGAATCAGTATGAATGGGATGCATAGCTTTACCCTCTAGAATAGACCAGTAAATTTTTTCAAACTAAAATTGGTTGTTTTAGGTACAAGATATTGGTTGTTTTCAACTTTCTATCTTTATTTTATAAGTTAATTTTGGCAGAAATACTGTTTTTTTTTTAATGCGATGAACAATATTCTCATTTTTATAGTTGGACGATACAAGAAAAGGGAAAGTAGAAGGAACTTTATTTTAATTGTCTCGTCGTTCTAGCGCTGCGAGCGCTAATTGGGGATACAGTGTAAAACCTAAATTAACAAATTGAAAGTCAAATCATGAAACGGCCAATTTCATGAAGAACGAACTTGATCTGAAAAGACCTCCCATCCAATTTCTAGTAGCCTTTATTGGCAAGGCTTCCCGCAAGTCCGACACGCCAGCAAAAATACAGAGGCCTGACCCTAATATGTTGCAAGCTATTTTCGTGAGTTCACATAAACGAATCGAAGTGGGCCTCAAGGAAACAGGTTCGATGTCCCAGATGCGCAAAATTGGTCCCTAGTTTCGAAGGGAAAAAGAAGGAAAAAATAATTAAAACCCAACAAAACCCAAATAAAAAAAAAAACCAAAAAATAAAAAATAAATAATATAATAAAAAATAAAATAAATATAAACAAAACAATAAAAAAAATTAAAAAATAGTTTTAAACCAAAAAAAAATCAGCCCTTCTTTGCCATAGCCTTTTAAATTGTTTTGCAGTTGTTTTTTCCTGCCAATTGTACTCAACTTTGCGTTAATGGTCTCATTGCTGACCTGTGATTGGAAAGTCGACGGCCATACCGCAGAGAATCTTTGCCTCTTTTCAAAGTCTCTTCCCTTGTAAAACTTCCAAAATGTGATTGCAAAGCCTGGACAACGGAACAAGAATTCCAAGACGCATAAGAAACGTGCTGGTGATAAAAAGATACGTCAATTCATTGCTTCAAGCAGCCATCAAGGAAACCAGCTTCGAACGGGCGATAAACAAGAAGGAGTGGAAAGTAAAACTTGCACGAGCGCTGTAGTGGAACTTGAGGGGCCATCAGGGGGTACTTAAACGGTGGAATTGTTGAGAAGACAAAAGAAAGGTGGTTCGTAAAAACACACGTTTCCCGAAGAAATTCAGTTACGAGAGTAAACAACCCTTGTATAAGACGGTTTGGACTTATCCGCATCATTTATAATTACTTCTTTAAATTCCCGGTTGCAAGAGACACAAGCATTGTAGCAGAGAGAAAAACGATTGATAAAGTGTTGCATAGACTAAAGGAATTTGGAATTACCTTCTGCCACTGCAGTAAGGACATGACAACTTAAGTAGTTGGTTGTCAATGCGGGAGTATCGAAAGAAAATCACAATGAATAGAAGATTAATTAAGTAAACGTAATGTATAGTAACACAAACAGAAAAAACCACTCGCAACTCACCTCCACGGATTGCACATTGCCACCCAAAGTTAAAAAGCGTGCCGCCCGACGAGAGACTTATTGTCACTAAAAATATAAGAAATACGATCATATCACGCCAGCACGTGAACAGAGGAGTTGGAAAAACGACAGGTCCTGCTACAAACATGTTTTGAAATCTGACAGCGCATTTGAAAGCAGCGTGCCAAATTCGCAGAATCAAATGTTAGGGTTAAATAAGAGGTAGGCCAAAAGGCAAGTGGCCGTATTAAGAGTGCCTGAAACTGTTAGCTCATGTAATCGTACTTGAGCGACAGGTTTGATGAAAAGATCAGACCTCCACAAACGAGCGAAAACTAGAAAATAAAGATTTGTTGGACAGAATATCCGCGAAATGTACAAACGAGAGGCGCAATTTATGTATTGGAGCTACCGTCATTATAGTGTGGAACGATGGGTGGCCAAAAAAGGGTTCAGGTTCATTGGGGACGGGGGGGGGGGTTCCCTTCTTGCTGAGGTTTAAAGTTCGTATAGAGCATGATCTAGTTAAGAGAAATTATATGGCTTAGTATGTCTAATTAAAGTTACAGCTTTTACCAATAATCAAACAATTTGTTTTTTCTTTGTGTATTCTTTTATATTAATTTAATTTTCTAAGCTGTAATTAAATTCTGAGGAGACTTAGAATAAAGTTTATTGGAACAGTTTATAGGAGGTTTTCACGTGACGTCATCGTTGCGATGTTGGTGGACGAACAACAAAATATCTCTTACGCTGTTGATTCTTTTTTGGTCGTGGCCACCAGAAGTCGTGAACAGTTTTTTCTATTGTTATTGGTGTCTCTAGAGGCGTTGGTTGAAACATCCTTTATAAAATTAATGATGATAGTGCCAGCACTCTCATTGGCCCATAACCTGTGTTTCGATGAGAGTATAGAGACAAACCGCTGTAAAGCGACATCAGAGACGCACGAAATTTTGATTGGTTATGAATTGATCAAACCGCGCCTTTTTTGATTCGGCAACATAGTACGAAATACGAGAGCTTACTGCATAATCCATCAAGACAAAACATCACTTGTTTCAAATCAAGAAGTGAAAAACCAGTATTTTTATGTCCTTTCAGTCGATGTTTTTATGGACCAAAACAAAACCATCAATGAGTGAACGGCGTATTACTTAGAAATTTGAGAATGCAACTAAGATCAACGCATCAGTTACTAAATATAATATAACAATAAAATATTGAAAAAGGGAAGTGGGACAGCACATCTAAAGGTTCACGAAAATCAGTAAAAACCCGATAAATGCGGATCCACAGCTATTTCACAACGCTATTCAAGGAAGCCTCTGCTTTAAGATTGGTTTGCAATACGGGAGGTCCACCTGGCTTGACGAAGGAGGGAAATAAATAAGTTTCCTTCTGGGCCATAAAGGAACCAGTAAACAATTCAGTATACTACTACACCAAAGAAAGAAAATAGAATAAATTATCTGACGCCTAGAAACGGTCGATTTTTGATGAGGGGACAGGAACACCGGAGACTAACCTGAGAAAAACCGCTCAGAGTGAGAAACTCAGACCCACATACGACCTCGGGGGCCGAGGGTTCAACCCGGTCGCAGAGGTGGAACGCTATGGTTGATACCATATGCACTACAAGACACAAACAAAAAAGCGCCCCTAACACAAACGACAAATTTCTCTCACCAGATGACACTAAATAGGAAGCTCATAAACCTTAATCAGTCATGGCGGTCAGTTAGCTTTTCTTTAGTTTTTGTACGTACAAATGGTTATGGTGATACTGGTTGTCAAGCGTTGCTGCATTGAACTGAAATCTCGCCTGCATACATATGTGCGTCATTCATATCCTTCATTCACTTCATCCGATCAGTCATTCATTCATCTTGATTCATTTGCCGTGTAGAATGAGCAAAAGCGATGATAAACGTACAGACCCATTTGATGTAAACAGTAACCATGATGAAGCTCGAGACTTTTCAAAGAATAATGGCGTTCCAACACCTCTTTAATTTAGGTTCGGTTTTTATGTTGTTTAAACCATTGAGGAGGTATGATGGAAATTATATTAGGGCTTTCAGTACTGAAAATATAAATCGCGAAAAAAACGCTTTTCCGGTGTTAATTTAGCGGAGTCCGCAAGTCAATTCTGAGGGTCCTGAGTAAATGATGTTCAGAGATGGATGTTGCTGTTGAGCCACCTGGTGTTTGTTAGCGTCACTACTATTGAGTTCAGTCAGTCGTGTTTTCAATTTCCTACTAGTCTCAACACCCAATGAAGTTTGGCCTGGTAGTCTTATCACTCGCTCCTGGAAAGTCGTTGATTTTCGCGTTTGTCGTTGATGTTGGTAAGAAGGGATAATCACTCAGGCGTTTTGTTAAATCAAATCTGAGTGAGGTAATTCACTCTTCGAACACATTTAGACAGTGAACAACAATAAAAGGTGCGTGCGACGATCATGTCTTTCCCTCTCCAATATGCTTATATTATTGATCAAAAGCGATTCTCTCACCAAAGCTCTAATATACATTCTTCAATAAAATAATAATTTATCGTTGTCGGCGGTGTATGGCTCCAACATTTGTCTAACCTTTTTATAAATACCACCAAGAAAAAGTCTAATTTTCAAATCTTCGTCTTTCTTGCTCCAGTAAATATCATTGGGTAGTAGTCATGATTGTACCGTCGCAGCATTGGGCGCGAATCATTGTTCGACCGGTCTTTCCGTACATCCGTTGTCATTCTCTGCCAGGTTACAGCAGTGTAAAATTTATTGCAAATACGAAAAGCCAAAGGTGTTTTTAACACATCGGCTTGTGGTGGGCCTGTAGGCGTTGTCAAGACGCCTTTGTACATTCCCTTTTACAGCTACCTTTAGACTGAAGGAATTCCTTTTTTCCAAAATGAAGTCTCCATTTGCTCCTTGGAGATTCCAAGCTCCTCTGTCCCTCAATTTTTCGGGGGGGGGGGGGGTACTTCTGTCATCATTCTTTTTGATATTGCCTTTGCAAGGTTTTTCATATCACGCTCAAGCATGGTTTAGCCGGTAAGACCAACCTTTGTCGGCGACCAGAATTCGCACGGTCAGCTACAGTCCGTCGGAAATAGTATCGATTTTCTCACAATCGTCGCTTTGACCGTGGGTGTGTCATTGGCTGTCGCTGGAGGAGTTAAAATAGCATAGGGCCAACAGAAGGAAAAGCTGGCCAAGAAAAGGTAACTAAAGAAGGTTTGGAGGGGAGATTTTTTCCCGTGGGTAGGAGCCCTTTCAGAGTCCAGCTCTCGAGGTTCCTAGATGTCATCGGTCGCGGTCGTAAACTTGAAACGAATTTTCTTTGGGCCCAAGACATGCTGCTTTGTTTCCTTTATCGCAGAAGTAAACATAAAGATTTTCGAGGTCTAACAACCCTTGAAAGAAACCGGAATGACTACTTTTGTTACTGCTTGCACAACTAAGCGACAATGAGGTGTAAAATGCTTTCTGTTTTCTTGTGTACTGGGTTGCCAGTCTGGCAGATGGTCCCAAGAATGAACCAATGTGTAATATTTTTTTCATTTCTATTTAATTTTTTATTTGTGTAACCTTTTACAGTGTCTGGTAAAAGTCTTGCCTGTCACTCCCCTGCTTAGTTGATGTCCTTTGTGGCATAGAGTCTTCTGTAGCGTTAATGTTTTGTACACACTAGGTATTGAGGGGGCTGGGGTAATGACGTAGAGTTTATCTCTGGCGTGCACAACAGAGAACATTTAATGAACACTAAAAATAACTAGCACACAATAAGCACAAAATAAATCAACAAAGTCGACAGTCATTTTGGTAACGCGAATTGCTCTTGTCGCGCATCGTTTGAATACAAAATATACCCTTTATGGAGCTCAAGAATGGAACTCAATTGGATAAATAAGACAGGCGGTAAAAAATAAATTACAACATTTTTCTGGAATCTTAAAAGCGGGGACGAGTAATGGACTTCGACAACAATCTTTCTCCCGTCGTAGTCAGCCGAAATCAAATGTGAGCTGTGCTGGTTAGGTAGCAACACGTGAAACACACAAATGAAAAATTCTCTGGTACCATCAGTATGGGTTCAACAAAGGACCAAGACAGAATTCCAAAAAGTGAGCTCAAGAATGGAACGTCCAATGCGGATGAACAAGACAGGCTTGAAAAATAAATATCTGGAATCTTTACTTTAAAAGCGACTAGTAATGGTCTTCGACCACACAATTTCATTTTTCGTGCCGTTGGATATCAAGTGAGCTTTGTTTCTAATATTGTTACTAACTTAGTCCTATATAAAACACTGAAATCAAATGGCAATGTTTTTACTGTAATTTAACAAGACATTGAAGGAATCGAACGCCTTGAATGCATCACACGGTTTTACTGAAGTTGCATCTTTAGTTGTCTGGCAATTTTACATTTGATGGTTTGTACTCCAACTCTGCAAAGGTAACAAAATAATTGGAAATGTGACAGTGCCCGAAGAATTATTTGAATGAAAGACTTGTTGATCTAAGATCTTTATTGTGCATCATGATTTACGGTCAAGGTTCTTTCGAAAAGGGTTTGATGTGAACTGTCAGAAAATTTTATTTTAAGTGCATATGGCCCCACTTGTGACAGGGGGGCGGCATTGTGTGTCTGTGTTTGCACGCGAACGCAATTGCCAAATAGGAACAAGTTTATTTTTGTGCCTCTAATAGTCCTATATGTTTGTTTTGTTTTTCAATAAATTTTATCGCTGGTAAAAGGTTTTTGTGATATTTTCCAGCCTTGTGAATTTTAATATCATGTTGTGATATTAAATTTGTCCGAGTTTAAACAATTTGTGGCATACGTGGGGTGAAATGGTGATACGGGAGGAATTTTGTGGTAGATGCTGCT
The DNA here is from genome assembly GCF_036669935.1 of Montipora foliosa. Lineage (NCBI taxonomy): Eukaryota > Metazoa > Cnidaria > Anthozoa > Scleractinia > Acroporidae > Montipora > Montipora foliosa. The sequence goes on along the minus strand of NW_027179701.1, from coordinate 12,389 downwards.
GTAAGCAGCTCGTGTACGTAAGTGCACGAAAATAAACAGGTCTGTTGGAAGCGTGTGCTTGAGTTTCAAACAAACATGACCCCAAAATCCAGCAAAATATTGTGCCGCTGATAGAATACGAAAGTGTAGCTGCTATTTCCAAAACAATTGTAATCACACCTGAAAATAACCAATCAGCCTTGAAGAGTAAATTTTTGACTTTGGGCGCGAAAAAATGTTCAACCTCAAGATTGGGCTGATTGTGGATCTTATTTGTGTTGAAAATTCATACAATTTCTTGTCAAACCTTATAACACTTGAAAGAGAAGGAAATTTAACAAAACAAAAACCTTGTATGCTTGCACAGGCCCACGATTTTTGACACAGATGGCTTCCCTGTTTCGCAGAAAGTACACACGCGGCGGTAACTTGACTCACGGCGCCCGCTCTAATTACCAAGTCACTTTGATTTTTGAGCGATTTACTTGTGCAGCCGAAAGTACAATAACAAAATTAAACGTAGCAACAGAATCATCCAAGAAATGTATTTGTCAGCTGGATGGTCACTTTTTATATTCGCGGCTCACAATTAAATGTTTTCATGTCGTAAATTTTGGTTGCAGATAGCAAAATATGTTATTCTCGATGGACGTCGTCCGGAAACTTCCTTCTGCTCTTCCTAAAAACTGTGGTATCAGTATTTAGTTTACTTTTTTGCATTTACTTTTGCATCAATAATTGTTTTGCATAAATGCCAGCTAACAAAATCTGTACCTTGCTTAGTTCGCATTTTTAAGCGTTAAAAAATTAGAATTTTCGGTCCTATTACTTGCTGTTAAAAAGGTAGTATATTTTTTAGGTCATCCAGTCCAAATACTAACCAACCCGGGAGACGACCGTAAAGTAGAGGATAACTCATAGTGAACTAGTTTGTACTTACAAAGCTGCGAGAGGCTCAGAGTTCACGCTTAAACTTGTGGTGAAAAAGAAGTATGTGAGCGTGAACTTGAAAAATGATCAACATGTCAGCCTAGAAAGTCATGTGTTTTTCGATTCCTTTTATTTTCTTTGGACCTTATCTGGGTTTACGTACTATTGCTAGTAGCCAAATGTCCTTCTCAAGGGGGCTATATTACCTAAGACTACGCATGATATAAAATACCAAAACAATATCGGGTACTGTTAATACGCTACATATTACGCAAAGACAACTTGAATCTCCTGGAAGACAACGCAAACGCCAAAAAGCTCAGTTGACGATATGGAATAAAAGCGCATGTGTTACTGCGACTACCACACGTACGCAATGCGGTGCCTTTTTTTGTCTGAAGATGACATGAGATTTTTTCTTTCTGACAAATGATTCAATAGGCTGGTAAGCGTGAGGTTTTTTAACAACAGAAAAATATCTGGTTTCGTCGTATGAAGAAGTGATGAGCCAAAGGGCCATCTACTGGTAGGAACTTCTGGGTAACTTTAAATGTCTTAATGACCCCCAGACATTAAAAAAATTGTGTTGGAACGCTGCAGTTTAAGTAACCGAACCAACTCAGTCCCTTCTGTTTTTGAGTAACACGTACCGACAGGCAACCCAGTGTACGCTCATGGAACGGTCCTAGTTGTTTTTTGGTGTTGGCATTCATGACTTGGATTAATACACACACGCACCTGGTAACTTTACGTATAGGGTAGGGGTAGGGGGTTTATTGCAAAAAAAAGTAATAGCTGCGGAAAAATGTTCTTGTTTGAGTAAGGAAAATTCAATAGAAAGACTTGAAAAGGAGTACTAAAGGTCCTCAAATGTATATATGCTTGGAATATCAGTCCGTTTTTTGGGCACGAAAAAAAAAACAGTGCGATGTTTCAAAAAACGCAACCATCCGTTTACAAGTTTCAAGCCCTTCAGAATGTGCAATAGTGACCTTCTTGATCTGTAACCCGTCGCAGTGCGGTCGGAACGACTTGTGGTTTGTAGTCCGCGGTCGTAAGGAGCTGTTACAATTAAATCTTTTTTGGGATTGTGGCGACAGAAGGTAAGTTGTTGAACATTACAAGACTTTTTTTTTCTAATTTGGTTTTTAAGCAACAAACACTTGAGGCACGAGAGCGGGGATCGACATAAAGAGAGTCCATTCAAACTGATCTCGGATCAAAAAGCCGGTCATCTCCTAGTGAATCCTTTGAGAACCTGGGAGGCAGCTTTGAGTAATTACCTTGGGCCAAACAGAAAAACGTATTCCGACCTTTAGCAATCTGAGCATGTTCTTAGACTACCGTCCATTGTCAGTATAAGGGCATATGCGACGAAGTGAAAATGGGGAATAGTTTTACAACATACAGGCTATCAGAGGCTTAGTCCGTTGGCATGACATTCTGTTTATATTATTTTGTGGCCAAAGGAATTTCCTGAGTTAATTCGACTCGCAAATGACGTACAGACAAACCAAGGACCAGTGAATTTGTTGATACCAAGTAAACCTATTTGGCGCAGCCATACAGTCAAGGTATTGTTGAAGTATTTGCGTTACGGCAAACTGCAGGCACACATATGTGTGTGCAATGTCTCTGTCGCCACTTGTTTATGATTTCAGAAATCCAATAACCTCTTCCGGCTGACTTGGTTCAAATTATGAACATTGGGAATACTAATGTCTTCAGCTTTGTCCCACAATCAGTGCAAAAGGGGGCACCTATTGTTGACAGTATTTGCACTGTTTATGGGTTGTAAGCTTAAGATGACATTAACTATCAAGTTGACTTGGAAGTGAAACCTTATAGATTAGTTTTGTCAAAATTGTGGCACAGAGTCCTCATCATTGCAAACTTTCCCTATGTTTATATCGCTGTTAGCTGGGCCTTTAATTTCCTTTGCTCATGGACAATTATACTGTAATTATCATGCATTTATTTTAACAGTTGACATTTACACAGTGGCACTATACGTGTCTGCATAATGGGGGAGGTGTAAAGGTTTTTGGATTCTTGGAACAGAGATTTACAATTAGGTATGGGGACACACCCATAAGTTGGAACATGTACTTTTAATTGAAATAGATTCATTAATGAATTTGGAACGACCATTTTCAGACTATGATCTGATACAAGCATCTGATACTTATCAGATTGAAACGTGTTTAACATTATTAAAAATGCCAAAGCAACAGTGGAAGCATTCGTTCGTATCAGTATATGTTTCAAAACCAAAATTTTAAACGCTATGAGCACTTTAAGGACGTTCGCCACGAAAAATTTTCTAACATTGATTTTTTCTCGGGCAAATTTTTACCATTGAAAGATGATGAGTTAATGAATGTCAGATCATGTAGACAAAAAAAATTGGGTCACCGACTTCGTTTTTGGATAAGAACCTTGCCCTGAAGAACATTACCTAAATCCTAGCTAAAAAAACTGGGCTTCTTTAGCGAATAAGACAATAGTGTCCTGTAAGACCCAAAATTATTGAAATTCCAGGTACAGTCTTTGCAATGAAATGGTTCTCAATGCCAAACTTTGTTTAAGGTGGACCCCTTGAAGTGAATTTGAGTTGAACGGATGGAGGATAATCCTTAAAAGAACAAGTTCGCATTTAGGCGACCATAGTTTTTCATGCGCCTTGCAGCCGCAAGATGGCAGGATTCCATGTCGCCGAGGAACATAAAATCTTGAATTTTACTAACTTCCCGACATATGATTTGTTTTGTTTCATAGGGTTGTTGGACAATGTGGAGATAATTGTAAATAAAATTTGTTTCTCAAAAAGAAACGTTGGGGTCACCGACCATCCAAGATCGTTAAATCCAAGCAAAGCTATAGCAATGGCCATCTGCCCTATCATTTGTTCATTTTAGTACTTAACGCGGCGCGCGGCTCGAATGCAGTGACGCTGCAGGTGAATTTGCGTGCCCTGTAAGGATGCCGTGAGTAACAATGGGCGCGGGGAACGTCCTTAAATGATTGTTTATATCTTTGTTTCTTTGCAAACTTCTGTTGATGTCCATGTATTCCTATTTGTTTTTTCCACGATTAACAAGTCTTGTGAACAAGTGGAGCATCTCAAACAGTTGATAGTATCATTGATGAAAAGGGAATGATCAGTGTTATCAGAAATTTGTAACACTCGGGCAAATATGTTTTTATTTCTGATATTGACCAAAGACTTGAAGTACAGAGGCACTAGGGCCATAATAAAAGTTATTCATGGAGCAAGCATGTCCAGAAGATATTTATCCCATAAATCAATGTGGTTACCCAGTAAACAACAGTTTTAAAAACTGCCATTTGTTAGATAATAAGGAAAGCAGCATCAGGCTGTTCTCTGATATGGAGTTTTCGTAGCTACTTTTTGGGTTCACATTAGACCACTAAGTCTGGACTTCGTAATCACGTAAGTCCGAGTCCCCCACCCAGAAGCATGATTGTCGTCTGTAGTGTCCGGCGAAACCAACTCAAACAACCTAAGCAGTTTCTTAAGTCTGTTTCAAACATGACTTACGGCTAGCACACGGGTTACCATTTGACATTGCTTGGGCCAGCCAATGGTTTATATGGGCATAAACAGAGGACATTTCCCTGAGAAAATTTTTCAACCTTCTCCGAAGATGAAGCGATTGCGAGTCGGGAACTCTGATAGTGAACAAAAAGTTTGTTTTTCTCCGGCTTATTCATCCGCGGTTTGTACGAAAAAATTTGGTTTTTCCCCGGCAAATGGTTTGCATGTTGTTTGCAATCCCCTGCCAAGGCTGTGCATGCAATGAATCCACAAGTTCTAAAATTCTTGAGCTGTGACATGCTGGCTTCATCCCATCCCAATATATGAAATCTGCCTTTCAAATTTACACGTGATTATAGCGGTAGAACGTTGGAAGATCATATTTGCCGGCATTTCTGTAGTTCCAAGTGCGTAGAACGAGTGTAAACGGTTGACGCCATACCCCGTGCCATACACAGTCGCTCGCTATTCCCGCTTGAACACGCAACAGCAACCTTCACATGTCCGCTATTCGAAGTCGCTCAAAATACGTGTTAACAGGCCTTTCCAACACCAGCCTTGGTCGAATTAATGAAAATGTTATGACCATCTGCTACAAACGTTAGCCCGTCCAGTTGTTCGGCGTTAAGAGCCAGTTGTGGTTAGAATCACCGATGAAAATCTTGCGTATGTTGCAACCAACCGCGATGAATACGCCGGAGAAAGAAACGAAAATTACCTTTTCTTTTTTTTTTTACTATCGGCATACCCGAACTCGTTGTTTATTCTCTCACAATCGCTTCATCTTCGGAGAGGTGAAAAGTGCAGCGGAGAAAACAAAGAGAAAAACAGCAGAAGAAAACTCTCTACATTGTCCTCAGGGAAGCCTGCTTTCTTCCTCATGTAAACATTGAACGAGAATTGTGGGGGGGCTGTCCCGCAAGCAATGTTCCAAATGGTAACCGCCTGGGGAACCCAGCGTGGTCCATTTGTTCCCGCTGGGGAAAAGCAGGATTTTTTGGGTGCGTTGCAGGCGCGTGATAATTTCGACTTGAATCAATCAGAGCAGCTGAAAATAAATTCAAGATTTGGCTCGCGTACACGCCTCAGTAGGCGCACAAGCGCTCAGTCACGGATAAAAAGATTGCTAAAAAACAGCTGAACTTTTCGACGGATTTTCTTGTTCTGGTCCACAGGCGGATCAAGGGAGGAGGGTGGGGGGGTGTGGGGGAGGGTGAGTTTTGGGTGTTGATGGTGTGGGTTTAGCCACCCCCTCTTAGAGAAGTCCCACCTAAACAAGGATGGCCATATTCGGCCTATCCTCTGGCCGATTCCTATTTATTTTTATTTAAGAACTGCTAGGATGCAAGTTTGAGATGCATCTTTGCTTGGTGTTTTTTTTGTTGTTTTTTTGTAGAAAGGTTGGTTTTTAATATAGTAGGAACTTCAAACTGATCAACATCAAGCGAGTCCCTGATGAAACAAGTTCGTAACATGGTAAATGGCCCTTGACAGGGTGGATTGACGTTCATAATAAAGCTGTATTCGAATTTTATCTTGTCCGCCTCACAAATTGTTTTGTAAACGTTTTGGCTGCTGACGGTCACTGCAAGAAACAGGAAGTCATTATTCGTGAGCAAAATGGTGTATATTATAGGTCGAAAATTTACTAATACATTTATACCTTGAAATGTAATATGGGGCAACCAGGTTTGAATCACAGGTCATCCACTCACTCCCTGTACTTTGTTTTTGTTTGGCATGAAAGATTTCACTTTCACCTTTACATCCATCAAATGGTGACATATTTAGAGTAAATCATTGATTGTAAGATGACTGTAATTTATTATCACCAGCCATGGTAAATTTAGTCCAATGTTTCACAATAGCAGCGTAATGTATTAGTAACCCCAGTAACTGGGCCAAAAAAAAGGGCTTTGACTGACAGAGTAACACAAGGGAATATAGTGCCAAGTGGACCACACACTGCTTACGAGGACAAATGCTGTTGATTTGTCGAGCAATATTAATGATTAACCTTTATCGCAATTTTTAATTTCCTTTTACCTCAAAGAGATCACTAGATCTGATACAAATTTGAATATACTGGACTGAGACTACTTAAGTTGGTACTTCCAAAAGAACCGCACTTCCCTTCCGGGTGAACCGTTTTTTCCATACAAGATCTCTACCATGAGATGCAAATATTTTTAAAAGCACCATCTTTACAAACAATAGGATTTCCACCAACAATGACATCTTACTCCTACAAGTAAATGAAGTATAGCTTTTGAGCCAAGTTAAGGCGATTCGAAAGCTCAAGGAAAAGACACCGTAATATAGGTATCCCTCGATTGCACTATTACCATGAACATTTCCAGTGTAGCTCTCAGCCTGTAAGAAACTTGGTAGGCAGTATCACAACACTCTTATATAACAGTTGATGGTAAACATCTGCCAACAGCAAAAAAAAAGGCAGCTGAATGCGCCAACCCCCCCCCCCCTTTTTTGACCATATAACTGATTACCAACATCCATTATTTTGTATCAAATCATTAAGGACAATAACTCCCCCCAGTTGTTGTGGTATATTAAAGAAACTTCAAACTCATCGGGCAAAGACACTGTTGTCCAGCATTTTGACGAAATACTCTAAAGTTGCCTTGGCTGTAAGGTGCTCTTATAGTTGTTACTGGGGTCAACAATGGGACCCACAAGGCTGTGGTCCTAACAGGAGCCCGGTAAAGCCTGGGGCAGCCCATAAGAATATCTCTGGGCTCCTTAATTTTATTCACAGCAACAACCTTTTCACTTTAATAATGTTTGGGCTCCTAAGTTTCTCAGCATTTATGCTCTGAGGGCCTCCTTTAAAATTTTTCTTAGTGCATGCAGCCTTGGACAGAAAAGGGTTCCTTCATTATAATCGGAACTTAGTTGGTGAACTTTAACAAAATAATTAAATTCTGTGGTTATGACCTCGTGAACAGTGACGAGGGGTAAAACATCATGTAAACAACGAATAATATTTTTTAACTTTACTGCATCTCTTTAAATCTTTTTCGATGGCCACTTCGATTGTAAATTTAACATAGCAATAGAATTTTAGATGAATTGGTGTATTGTTCCGAATGTTTTATAAAAAGCAAACGCTTGCCTCGCTTCGCTGTCTTCTTCGCCAGTCGCTTTAGCTTTTTCACTGGTTTCTGTATTCTACTGGGTTCACGTCGCTCCCTTCTGGACCTGTGGCGGTTCGAATAAATTAATTCTTATTTGCTAGGCGTGTAAACACAACATCTCATAGCACGAGACCTGATTCCAACTTTCTTTCATTCCGTTAACTTTATTGAGAGCCGTTGCAATAATTTCATACACTTGAATGTGACTGTTTCCACTTCATGCAGAGCAATAATATAGTCTTCAATGAATTAGAAACCGTTTTCTGAATATCGTATGAGTGTACATAAACTTACATACCGCTTGCACGATGATCCATGCGACTGGTTGTTTTTATAATGACACTACTGAAAGTACAATCGTTAAGTGTTCCTCTAATTCACAATTGTCAAAACAAAATAATTACAAGTGGCTAAACAGAAACATTATCATAATACGGATCCCTGTACATACTTGTTTTTGCTTTCACTATGGGACTCGCAGCTGTGTGAATTTACAATATGGCGTCTTCAAGGATTTCTCTTTACCTCTTCCAGATCAAAATGTTACGTTCTTTCTCGTGCGTATCAACGTAATTCTTAGTTTGCAATACGTACACACTTTGTGCATAGGTTAGACGGGTTTCCTCCGTTTTCCGTGATACTGCGGAACATTTTTTCACTTTCAAAAACTCTTTCACATCACATTCGCATTTTTGTTGCTTCACCGTATAAACTTGAATCGCAACTAACATGATCACTAGTTGCCATACTTTGAACATTTTAGGAATCCACTTTGCATGCTAACTGTGGCAATAGTTGTCGGGGCTCACTGACGCGATTCATTCCTGTACCGTTCGATAGTTTTTTCGGTCGTGCCTATTCATTCGGTTCCCTTTTCTGTCTCGTTGCAATTTGCACCGCTGCTTCCCATGATCGGAGAAATAAACGCCACCTTCTTACAGCCCCCGCGATTCTTGTGGTCAGCAGGGCTTTGGTTCCGATTTGTGGTGGCACGTGAAAAAGAACTGGCCGACATAAAACCTCAACTCGGTTGCCGCCGTTGCCTTCGGCCAGAGTCACAAAATTGCACCCTGATTCATAGGTACGACAAACGAAATGGTTGTAAAAATGCGTGCCGCACGATGTTCCTTCCTGCACCATCGACCCAATTTTTCGCCTCAATCCTTCAACCAATAATGCAGGCCGAATTTATACTTGAGATGAATAAGGAAGGCCAATATTCGTTTTAGAGTATTGATTCTCTGTCAGCACCTCTTGTACGACGTGGCTAACAGACCAGTAAGCTGAAGACGAATTTTGGTTCCAAAATTAATCCATCGGGAGTTGGTTGTATAAAAAGTGAGTAAGACCATTCACCCTTCGAACACGTAGAGACAGACACAACAATTCAAAAAGTGACAATCATATGTCCTTTTAGTCGCAACTACTTTAATTATCGGGACAAAAAGATTCCCTACGAAGCCCTGACAATATACATTCTTCAATAAATTATCGTTGTCGTTGATATGGCTCCACATTTTGTCTAAATGTATTTATAAATATAGTAACCAATAAGAAAAAGTCCAATTTCTTCCGTCTTTCTTCTCAATAGCAATCAGTGGGTAGTGTCACGCTTGTGCCGTCGCAGCATTGGGCGCGAATCTTTTTCAACGGTTTTCCTCTACAATCCGGTTGTCCATGCTCTGCAAGTTACAGCAGTGTAGGGTTTATTGCAAATACGAATAGCCGCGGTGTGTTTTTAACACATCGGTCCGATGTTGTGGGTGCTGAAGCGTTGTCACGAGCCTTTTTACATTCCCTCGCACAGCTACCTTTCAACACCACATCTTCTAGAGGAACGCGCCAATAGCTAGAGTCAACAAAAGAGCGAGCTTTAAACCTGAAAATAGAAATACATCTCATCGACCGTTAGATCAAAATGGATCATGATGACAAGAATAACAATGAGAATAGGTAGGTAGGTACAAAGTCTGCTACGAGCCTAGAAGTCCCATCAGCCGTGCACTTATCTCCGGTTTCTGCTAGCAAGAAGCGACTAAGGAGTATTTCTACTCTGCCCCCCCTGGAGTGGGATGCCACGCCATTGCCAGGGCGTTACTCCCAGCATTAGAGTTGCCGTGTACGGTACCGAACTTTATACACCTTGGGTGGAGAGAGGCAACCGTGAGAGTTAAGTGTGTCTTTGTGTGGGTTTGTTTTGCCTTGCCTCCCGCGACCAAATAATGAGTAATAATGGAATAGACCAATATTGTCGATATCCGCAGCTTATATGCAAGGCTTGAATGTAAGTTCGTCGTAACATTAGGACTAACATCCGTCAGCCAAATTAATACATCTGGGCATCAAAGGCCTCCATCGCTAGGTCAAGAGAGAAACCGCCTGGATCTGGGCGTGCCTTTTTCAGTGCAATTTAATTTTGCCTTAATTGGGTAGTAGCAACGAGCCTCATTGTGTTTGGTTTGAAAATTTAAGTAGACCATGAGATTAGGGAAGTGCTAACAGGGACTATACTAATATATTGTCCTTAATCAGACCTGTTTCTTTCCCCGCTAGTTGTGGGACAAACTTCGGTGAAGACAAGGCAGTAATATAATTTTGAAACTTAAAAAGAAATTTACAACTCTGGCTTGTCCCAGTGAGCATATGAATTCCTTACAGTGGTTGCCTGGCGAGAAGCTGCGGGGCGCCACTATTGGGTTAAAAAAAATCCTGTCCTCCACTGGCCTAAAATTGGGCCAATGTGATATCTACAAATGATGAGTATGATAATATTCCGATCTCGTGGAAAAAATTCCGATAATCGTGGAAATATATATCTTGATACTAATGCAAATGAAAAATCCATTGCTTTTTCCGCTCATTTGCAATGAGTCCGGGCCTCATGTGAAATGCGATGTTTAAACGGACCTAACCACATATTGATGGTTGGATCTAAACACGCACTAAAGAAGGGAAGTGTCAAGTGAATATGTTACTTCGATAAAACTAAGCTAAACAGAGGTTTCATCGTGGGCAAATATTTTGTACGTAGTAACATGTGACCGTCATCTAGAGATTTGACTTGGGTGTTCAAATGGAAACACCAGGTATAGAACATCAAAATACTAAGAAAACTCCACATATACAATAATAATAACACTAAAAATAATAATGATGATAATAATTAATAATAAAATAATAATCTAATATCATAATATAATATAATAAGATAATAACCTTGATTGCCTCCATTGTTCCTTAAAAAAAACCCTGAAAGATTACAACAATTCAAGAGCTCGATGCCGTTCCAAAAAGAAGTGGAAACAACCTTACCCATTGTGAGAATGTTGTTCATTGTGATTTCACTGAAGGTTCTTCCAAGTGAGTGCTTCTCGTCCCTACCCCGTACCGTCTAAAAAGCCTGATCAACCTGCGATCAACTTATGATGAAGCTCTCCCGTCGTCCTCTTCGCAATATCAGCTTTTTATTTCTTAAAGCCAATCCAAGCTAAAAATAAGTTCCTACAGAGTGTTCCGGAACCTTTGCCACATTATGCCTTAAAATAGATTCTATCGACCGCGGTTGTAGTTAATTTTCTGGTTTCTGTTTAATTCTCTTCTCCGTGTCAAAACCTGAAGGAAAAAACCTTGTGGCCATAGCTTCACTCCATCTTACCACAAAACCATTTCGCTTTCCTTTGATACCTAGATGCCCTTAAAATAGTTTCGGTTTGTCGTAGATTTTTTTTTCCTTGGTGTTTCGAACGCGAAACCAATCAAGGAGCAATCATAGTTTAACCGAGAATGGCATTAATTTTGCCCGAACACCTAGTTTTAAAACGAACAATTCAAAAATAGACTGAATTCACGCTCAACGTTGATAAGCGTACGATAGTGTGGGTAGTACAAACAACTCCGTCAAAGATTTTTCATTAGTGAGCGGGGGAAACGATTGCTGTGTTGTCAAATAAACACGCGAGTCTTTCCATGTACATCGAGGCAGCTCTAACTATCGTGAGCCCTTTAGGAAGAACCTCTCCTGTAAGCATTGAAAAGGAAGAAAAAAATCTATAGTCAGAGAAGACACAGCCAATTACACCCAAATAAAACTATATTTTGTTTTAAAATCGCCAGCGTTAATTTTTTTGTTTATTGTTGGGCTAAATCATATGTCAAAGTGGAACAAAGATCGAGGCGAGCATCTTCCCTCAAGTGTAACACTAGCACGTTAAACTATTTGGTTTTACAAGAAGGTGTTTCGTCTTCTTGGTTGTGTATTGGATAAGAATTCATATGAAGCATTTATTTGATAATTCGAAAAGTTAATCAGGTATTTTAAGAGTGTCACCAGGTTTTGTTCGAACGTTTCTTGGGAAAAAACTAAATCAAAGCTACTTTCAAAACTCACGTCCCTCTTTTGTCTGCGTGAAACAAGTTGCTAAGTAAGAGGAACTTTTAAGAGACCTGAAACCTTCAACAGGAGATCCGTCGAGAATTGAGTTGAATTTCCCTGTAAGATAATTCGCTTCTAAAGAATAGTTTCTCTTATGCGCTTTAAACATTGTCGAGTATCCTCATTCAAAGATTTATGCATCGCATCGGCGGCCAAACTGCAAAAGTCAAGAAAAAATTGCGATTTTTGCCAAAAATAAAGAAACATGTTTGATATATTGTCTTTCCTGCCTGATTTTGCCGTTTCACAGCCGCAAACAGCGAAGCTGAATCTCTCGTACTCATGAAGAACTGTAAAACGTGCTAAAGAGTATCTCAGTTTTCCATTGCTTTGA
>NW_027179700.1:7500-26417 GCF_036669935.1 Montipora foliosa | reverse complement strand
CCTTTCATAATCGACGTTTCGATCACCTTGCATTCAGATCAGCGCTCAATTGCAAAAAATGAGTCAGTAAACGTTGCAAAACAGGATAGAGTCCCACTGTAATGCTAAATTCGTCGTTCCTTCCAACATGGAGTTTGGGTATGTGGAAAACCGTGCTCAATAGAGAAGAAATTAAGGGCAATGTGTACTTAACTTTTTGTTGAAAGGGCTTTCCTGCCAATTATTTGATTTAAGGAATCAAGTAGTTAATGTTGACGATGCAAGACCTGTGCGAATGGTGGCGTGGTTTGATAGTTTTCAGTTCCTTACGAATGCCTTTCGATGGGCTGTTAATGGCAAACATTTGACGCCTACAATACAATAAACCACGTTTGAACACATGTTTTTTGTAACGTTTCCTTTTTTCCATCAAACTGGTGCTTGTAACATTTTTCCTTTTCATAAGTAACGTATGTCTCGAATTAGACATATTTTTAAAAACTATTTTTCATTGCAATTTTAGAGCACAAAAAAGAATCTATAAGCTTAGTGGTTTTTCCCATAACAGACGGGTTCCTTTCCGCGTGTACGTACATACTGCATATCCTCGAATAGGCGCCGCGGGTCTAACTTTAAGTTTTTTCTTACAACAACTGGACAGACCTTATTCTGGCTAAATTTATGTACCGGAAAGGAAGGAAAAACACAACGAATGAGTGCATAGGCAAGCCCGTGGAGGATAGCAATATGCGAAAATCACGTAAGCTGTCGTCTAGAAACTGTTTTTGTATGAACAATGCCAGGTATCGTTGGAGTTGACAAGGTTACAAAAGTGAAAATGGAAACAGGCTGTTCCTTATAATGTCCTACAATGTAACACAAGTGGAGATGTGTTATCTTATTTGCTACTTTGGCCATGGGGATCTGGCGCTTATTTCGAGGAAATAACCGCATTTACAAATTAATAATATTTGGAATCTCGTTTACGACGAACGGGAAACGTGGAGATACGCGTTTATGTTTCTTTAAAAACCTTTTTTCGACAGATGAGAATAGTGCACGATAATTCTGCAAGGTTTTGGTGATAGGGACGAAACTCAACTTCACTGAGAACCCTAGATGAACATAGAGCGGAAATAAAAAATGTAGGGTAAACATAGACGCATGGCCATTTGTGCCGTTTGCCGTAAACGTCATTCTTAAATCTCTCAAATGATCAACAGTAAGTGTTACGGTTAAATACTGAATAACGTTTGAGCCTGTTGTCCATGTCAAAAATGGAAACAATTATGACTTAGTGCCCCCCGGGTAAGAGTGGATCATGTGATTTTTGGCCAAAGTACCATAATTGAAATAGAAAACTTGAACAACAATATTGTACGCTCTAAAAGGGGAATGAAGGCGGTTAGTAATGTTGCGTCCCCTTAGATGAGTACGATGGCGCCTTCATGAATTGCTTCAACTCTTGCGCAGTACAAGAGAGCAAACTGACCAATTTACATTAGTATCGCTTGCTTAGGGCATGGAGGGTCCGGGTGCTGTTTTCGGGGGCACTTTCTAACTAATGCAATTCCAGCACTGTTCTAATACATTTCTAAAATCCTTAAATCCACGTGGGAGCTTATTCCTGTATCAAGCTCTTACTAAGAGAGTACTGACCTATAATTGGGCGGTCGCAGAAAATTCTGATTTTCTGGCATACTTTTTTCAGCTATCCTTTGATGCCTCACTATATGCCGAATGTATTTTTTACATACATTAGTTAGAACTCTTATCTTCATACACAGTCTTTTGGTTCTAGATTTGACACACCACCCCAACAAACGCAAGCACTCAAGCTATACCATGCTACCTATAGCGTAACCGTTTAAACCATAAACAGGCTGATGGACCCCTTGAACCGACGAAGCTAGTTATACATATACAATCCTGCTAGCTGTTTTAGCTCTTGTTTCAATTACGCGCTGCTCAGCTAACACTTTTTAAAGTCAGTTTGTTGGCAAAAAAATACAGCCTTCAGGGAAGATCTAGGTGTGAGATTGACCTGCGGCCTTGCTAATACAACTGGTATTGTAGGCACCAAAAAAAAACGTCACTCCCTCCTAAGAAAAATCCTGGATCCGCCCCTGGCCTTCTGTGCATGAGACTGGTGCTTACAAGAAGAACTTCTCAATTTATAGCTTACTGTTTCAATGCTAAGTATCTGCCTTTGCGTCAAAGATATTGATGATTGACTGCATCTTATACTTACCAATGTTAATGTATTCGATTGTCCGTCTTTTTACTAAATATCACCTTTTGCAAAATTTCGTAGCAACCCAATCGTAGCTTCCAAGGTAATACCCTTCCTGCAACGCACCCTCACCCTTGAATTGGAGGAAGCCATACTGTTATAAACGATGTATGGTAAACCCGAAGGAATCCGATCTGATTAGTCAACATTAAACAAAATATTATTTTCGCTGTTTAAGTTAATTTCATTACGCGTTTCAATGGTTAAACGGTATTCTCACTCATTCAACGTTTTTCTGAAGACAATATTTTGGGAAGACCTATATGAGCAGACATTGTTTAACTTGTAGAAAAAATTCCCTCTCATGAAACCTGCTCTGCTTTCAACCAAGCGAGGATCATTCGCTTTTTACCACTAATTTTTTTAATCAATTGTCCATGGGGATTACCTACAACCGAGGACAAAATCGGTAGCAGTTAGAATTTAAATAGTTCCCATTTGTTTTGAATTTTAAATGGATTATGCATTTTTAATGCCGTTGGTCTGTTCATCATGAAACTTCTAACGCAGTATCAAGAGTCTTTTTTTTCAATCATTCGCTATCCTCCTGTGGATCTCATTTTTTAGCAAAAAATTTTGATGGCTGTCCATCCACGTTTGCTTAGTGCCCCTTGACTTTTGCCGGATGCATTCGTCACAAGCATCTTTCCCAGGTACATACTCCTGAAGTAATGTACCTCCCCAGTTGACTCAGCACTGCCTTCTTTTCCGCGGAGGTCCACTGCCTTGTTCGCCAGCCATGCCTGAAATACCAGAACGGAGATTGAGTGACTTGACGAAACAACATGATCTTTTACGATAGCTTGTACATTAATTACAACGACGTTTAAGTCAATTGATTCGCCAACACTCGTTTATATCAACGTTCTTTTGGTCTAAACCGCCGTTTACTGCGAGTGGTTCCAGGACTGGTCTTACAAGTGGTTCGTTTACCCCATAAGTTTTGTTATAAACATAAACAGTTCTGTTTTGGGTCCATAGGGTATTTCCATTTTGTGAGGTCGTGTTGAAAATCTGAAAGAAGTTTAATTAGTAGATGACTCCGTTTGTGTGGTTTGCTATACGTATGCTTCTTTGGTGACGTTTTAAACACGGGAGATGTCTGTCTTATATCCCTAGTTTCATCATCATAATATGAGGCAATTGTCTCTTTATTCACTCAAAAGCAATCGGGTTGTAATGTAAGCGTATACACTAATGATTTTTGCCTTTTTTTTCCACACAATCTTTAACTAAGTCTTACTTTTCTTACACCCCTCGGTTCTGTAGCACTTGTTGAGACTTTTCTTTTACCTTTGGGGGGAATCAGGACCTAAACTACGCATGTCAAGTTATGTAAAGAGCCATAATATATTTCGTCATAATAAGTCTAAGACAGAGAGGGTTGGGTCTCTGTTAGCAATTATTTGTCTTTTCGGTTTTATGGGTATCCTTCTTAATTGCCTGATTTCGATTATCAAGCTTAATTGTCCAATAAAATTTATCAAACCTCGAAGATTTTATCGTGTTTTTGTTTTTAGCTTAATTTTCCGGCCAGATTTAACTGTCGTTTTTTTATTAACTTACTTATGTGGGAAGTCGGCGTCTGCTCTAGAGCTCTGCTTTCCATTTGAGCTTACCCGTGGACCTGTAATGTACAAATGGTCAAGATGTCTAGGACATGGGGCTATATTCGACCTTGCGCATTATTTTGCCAGCAATTGAAAAAATTACATATTTTGTCTAAAGGTCATACAGGACTGTTGTTTTCATTTACATATTGTTTGCTCAGCAAAGTGTTTGATTTCCACCATATGCGAACTATTTATGAGCAGTTATTGTGTAATCTTTTTTGTCAGTAGCTTGACTTACTTTTGGTTCTTTTTGGCATACGCAATGTGGCATCATCCTCATCTGAACTTCGCGGACGACCATTGAACCACAAGGTTTTGCTCCATGAATTCTTATCAATTTTGTCACCCGTTGGCGCATAAAATACTCTAAAACTTGCTTAAAGTGGGTCAATCCAGTTTCAAAGCTTTCCAAGTAAACGTTCTAATTAGAATGTTTGGCACTACAACATTGTATCACGTACCAGCAATGTGATGGGTACCATATGACACATCGATTATAAGAGTGAGTCATTATTGTGATTATTTAAGTTACCTTGGCAACGGGAAAGCACGATGAGGTCATTATTGTGATGTATTTAGTTTTTACCTTGGCAACGGGAAAGCCCAGCAAATCCACCCAATATTTTGTCTTTATTGTGTTCATATCTCAAAAAAAACTGTGGTGAACCCCATGTTTTTATTACTGGAAAGTGATCAGAAGGCCAAGACAAAACTTTCTGCAAAGTTTAAAAATCTGGACAGCGGATTCAGAAGCCACGGATTCTGATTCTGCGGTACACAATTTTTCTTAACTTCGCAGATAATTTTCATCTTGGCCTTCTGATCACTTGCCGGCAACAAGCAATGGGGGTCACCGAGTTTGGTTTTGAGATATGAGTAAATAAAGCCCAAATACATATGGTGTTTTTGCTGAGGTTCCCTGTTGCCAGGATAACTTAGTACGTACACAATCCTAAGACCAGTGTCTTTGTTCAGGAATAATTGGATGTTTCATATTGCACCATAACATTTGCTGTTTACATGATACATCACTAGTAGTGGCAAACCTTCTAAGGAGAGTGCTGAACTGTTTAGACCGACCGTGAGGTTTAAATAATTTTTCCGTGACTAGTATACTACTAATCAATAAACCATGATGACTTTTTCACCAATCATAACATGTTTTGTAGCACCTTGGCTTAATTTCTTTCTTACCATTATCCTCTGCAGGAAAATTCTGGTAAGAACACCTTTAAATTGTTATCTTCACATAGTCAATTATGACCACAGAATGAGTGCGTATTCACTTCCGGCAGCTTTAGTCTAATTCACCCCTCCACACACCCCCTCGATATATGACTGCGACATTGCCTGAGCTGAGACTTATGATTCAGTTAAAAAATGTTGTATGATCTTAGAGAAACAAAGAATCTTACCCTTTTATCGACTTTATTCGGTTTTTGAAAAGAAATTTACCTTTGGACAGGATATGCTCGAGTTTTGATAAAATTGTTTTCATGTTCTATTATTCAACCGTTCCTCATCTGATCATATCAACGTCCCTAATAATATGGGTAGTCATGACTTAGACGTGAATTGCTATGGTATCCGCGTTCCCGTTGTTCTCTTCTTCCGATGAGGATTCTGAAAGAACGAATGCAATCATGAAATACTAGTATTTATCAGTAAGTGAAACTCTCTGAACATACTCCCCAACACACTGCCCTCAAGTCACCATCGTCTCAATCCAGCTTTAAATAAAGTGCTAATTCTTAGGTATTACTACCGTAAAGGTGGCGCCACTTAACAAAGCTTTCCCTCATCAGATCATTAGACCCAGCTCCACAATTCACTTTAACTCTTCCTAAGTTTACCTTACTTAAATTAGTGTCGTTACACTGTCGTGGTCAGAATCGTAGAAATGTCTCTTCATTCGAATCAAAAGCATTCGGGGTGTAATGTAAGTGTATGGACTAAGAATTTTTGCCTTTTTTTTCCACACAATCTTTACTTAGCTTACTTTTTCTTACTCCTCGGTTCTGTAGCAGTGTGCTGAGACTTTCTTTTTACCTTTGGAGAAATCAGGACCTAAAAGTACGCATGTCAAGTTATGAACGAGCCATACCTATATTTCGTCATAATACGTCTAAGACTATGTACTTATTGACTGTGGTTGTGGTCGGGCAGGAAGAGAACATATTTTGGCGCTATGTCTTTCGTACGGACCGAGCGGCAGCGAGATCTGGTTGCGCCATGACCGAGGGCGCAATAATGTTTCCGGTCCGGCCAGACCTAAACTCAGTCAATAAGCATTTTATCATATGGGCTCTTTACACTATTTAACAGCACTCAGAAGATGACGTTAGGGCAAAATAAATAAACAATCTGCCCAGAAAGTTTATCGAAAACTCTACTGGTTGCAGCTTGCTTTTCTGGCTGTAAATTACTTGGATGTTTAAAAGCGACGAAATCCCCTTAAAATTTGCACCGCACGGAGCAGTACGTGCTCCTAGCAGGGACGAGCTTTTTCCGGCCCTGTGGCCCGTTTGTCTCGCCGAAAAGTCCCGAAAACTTTCCGGGCCCGAAAAGCCATTTTTGACCGTGCCAACCGCTTGTTGAGGAAAGCCGATCTTTCAACATGGTTTTGCAAGATACACACAATTACAAACTGACTGTAAAGTTTGACGACTCAAATCCGTCTCCAGTCTTGAGATAAAGATGTGAATTTGTGACTCCCGTACATGGCACTCTAAGTTTCAGACTTTCGAGAAACGGGCCCCTGCTCGGGGGCGGGGGGGCTAATGCGTACGGCCCTCATACGGGGAGGATTTTGTGCTCCAATTTTGCGCAAATGAAAGCGCGCGCGGGGCCGTAAGGACCACATTATTAAGGGGGAGTTTGTTGGGGTCTCTGTTAGCAATTATTTGGGCTTAGGTTTTATGGGTAAACTTCTTAATTGCATGATGTCGATTTATCCGCTTAATTTCCAATAACATTTATCAAACCTCGAAGATTTTCATCGTGTTTTTGTTTTTAGCTAAAGTGCCGTCCAGATTTAACTGTAGTTTTTATTACCTTACTTATGTGGGAAGTCGGCGTCTGCTCTAGAGCTCTCTTTCCATTTGAGGTACGCAACGCTTACCCTGGGACGTGGGGGGGGTTCTGTAATGTAAATGGCAAAGATGTCTAGGACATGGTGCTATATTAGCCTTGCCATTATTTTGCCAGCAATTGAAAAATACATATTTTGTCTAAAGGTCATGCATGACTGTTTGTTTGCATTAAACATTAATTTGCTGCAGCAAAGTGTTTGATTTCCACCTATATTGGCGACTACTTATGAGCAGTTATTGTGTAGTCTTTTGTCCGTAGCTTGACTGACTAATGGGTCTTTTTGGCATACGCGATGTGGCATCATCCAGCGATCTGTCTCATTCTGAACTTTCGATGATGCACCTGGAATACATAAGGTTTTAAATCCACTGCATTCTTATCAACTTTACCTCGTTGGCGCAATGAAGTACTTTAAAACTTGCTTAAAGTGGGTCATATCCAGTTTCAAAGCTTTCCAGTAACGTTCTTATTAGAGGTTTTGGGTCACTACAAGTTTGGATCACGATAACAGCAATGTGATGGTACCATAGGAAACATCTGTTTTTGAAAAGAAATTTACATTTGACAGATATGATCGAGTTTGATAAAATTGTGTCCATGTTCATTATTCAACCGTTCCATCATCTGATCATATCAACGGCTAATAATATGGGTTAGTCATGACTTACATTGACTTTCTATGGTATCCTCGTTCCCGTTGTTCTACTTCTTCCGAGGAGGATTCTGAAAGAAACGAATGCAATCAATGAATAACTAGTATTTATCAGTACACTGCACTCTGCGAAATACTCCCCATGTCAATCAAATCCTTCTCAATCCAGCTTTAAATAATTCACTTTAAACTTTCCTAAGTTTACCTTATCTTAAAATTAGTGTCTTCATGTCCCTTACTGACTCACCTTCTGGATGCACTGTCATTTGTTATATCGGGAATATCTGCCAAGTGAATAACAAATATTAATCCCACGATACTTTGTTATAACTATTTCAATTTAGTACTAAGTCAAATTGTACTTTGTACCTCGGTATGGCACGTTAGCAAGTTTCACACCAGCTGGGAACTGTTCCATTCTCAAGGTACCAATCTATATTACGAAATTCACCAGTCCCCATTTGTTCAAATAGGTGGATCATTCATCCTGTTGATAGCGTTATCCCCATGTTGTACCAATTGCGCCTAGCCAATGGATAGTGCACTATCCATTGGATAGCGCAATTGAATTCCGCCTTGATTTATGCTGTATATCGGGTGGAGTAGCGTTATCCACCTTTTGAACAACTGGGAGGCCAGGTAGCCAGGCAAGGGCTGAAGTTTTGAAAAAGTTGGTGGAAAGAAAAAGACTTCATGACCCCTATCCAAGCTATGCCTCGAAACAGTGTTCGTGAGTTAGATAATCGTTTCCAAGTTAATCATAAATGTTCATTCTGACTTACCTTCGACGGTCATCTCTGCCAGGCTTTTATTAACCCACGACACCCCTGATGTTGCCAGGAGTCGACTGCCATCAGCAGTTGTCTGGACTTTTGCCAACTCTGTAGTGGCCTCGTGGAGCCGGTAAAATTCCATGTGCACCCTAACGTCGTGCCCGAGGTTGCGCGCCAACCAATCGACGTCCACTTCCGTTAAAGCGGCTGCCTGGGAGACTGTCGCTATATATTTTGCGCAGTTTTGGTGCTGGTGGTTTCTTTGGGCTTCTTTAAAGTAGCTTGAGTCTCGTTTAACCTGATCTGAGCACACCGTCCCATCCACGGAGATTGGCCCAAGGACCCCTTGTCTAGCTCGGGCAAAAACAACTTTGTTTTCTTTAGTGCTACTGTCCGGTCGTTTTCTCGATTAGAAGTCCCACTGCGGTCTTTGTCTCGGGGGTAAGGAGGATGGGAACTTTTCTGCTCCGTTTCCGGCCTAGATTTCAATCAGATCTAGCCTGAGGATTATAATAGACCAAAACAAAGTAAGCAAGAGATTTCTCAACACACAATTCTCGGTATTTGTAAAGCTAGGTTGAAAACTTCAATAGCATGAACCATATATACGTGGCACAAGACAAGAGGGGAAGAAACAAACTTCATTTGAACTCTGTGGAAATAGAACCCTCTACCTCTGGAAACAACGAAGATCTCAAGATTGAAGCGAAGATCTGAGAATTGACCAAAATTTGCGCGATCAAACTGAACCGTCAGATAGAAAATTGTCAAAACTCGTAAACACTAACAGAAAATATCTGTTATTTCGGAATTTTGACGTTTGATTATCACTTGCACTGCGATTTTGACACCGTTGTCCACCAATGGTTTCCAGATCGCTTGGTTGCGAAAACCACATGATGCCATTACAAGGGATTACATAGCTGAAAACGACCAAAATAGTCCACTGATGGCAATCCTTTAATGACATTAATCACGTCAATGAGAACCCACTAACCAATGTTTCGATTTCATTCGTATCATGTGACCTCATGTTGGTCGGTGGGGGCGGGGGCGGGATCTTTAACCGCGCGGTATACCGAGATACAATGAGGTCACAATTTCTTCATGGCAGATTTCGACTAGAAGGCAAGTATTCCTCGATATACCATCAACTCAAAAGATACCGAAACGCCTGTTCTGTAAAGCCGTGGTGGAGCCGAACGACTTTATGTGAGCATGGTACATGCTTGCAACCTCTTGAGAAAGGCTTAAAAGCTAAGGTAAGCAGATCACTGACCAACACTCGTGATCAACTGTTGTTTGTGATTTTTACTGTTTTATAGGGAGAAGTCTCGACTTAAGATTTTTAGTTCCATTCCAGACCTAAGTCGACAAAATGAAGAAACGATAAGTAATTATAATAGACATTATTTAGTGATAAATTTGGTTCCTAGAATGTCTTTCAAGGGTTGTCACGGTTTGAACCACAGTGACCAGGTCTGTCATGTCTGTAACTCGCTGTCTTGACCGCCCACAAATTTCAAACAATGAAAACGATCCAACGATTTTGTGTTTTAGTTTCGTATTTACATCATATTGAGTGAGTTATGGCTTTGTCCTATTGAAGTGAAATATTTATATATCAACTATGAATAACACTAAATAAACGCTTTAAACCATTTCAATCCGAAAACGAGAAACTTCTTTTAAAGAAAACGAATATTTGCAAAAAAATCGCGAAGAAAACGAATGACCGTGGGTACCCATAGAGAGGCTCGCTACTTCCTTGGTATTTCTCATGCTAAAGAGTTTGTTACGCGGCATCTTTCTGATGCTTTCCTTTCTCTCTCATCACCGTTTTCTATTTTAGTAGCTTAATAGTTGTTACCTCAAAAATTTCGGGAGGACATCAAAGAACTTGAGTGGGTTTGTAAACGTGCTGATGACGTGACACCTAGAGCATTTTAAGGTCGAGACTAAAGAAATCCAGTCGTGTTCTAATGATAATCAAAACAGGTCAATCGTTTTGTTGCGAGGTTTATTTCAGTTTTTTGTGTTCTTTGGGTCGAACTGATACTAGAATTACAATTGAAATATTGTTTCTATTACAGTTACATTTGAAGTAATGTTCCCTTTCACACCAGGCTCCTTTCTAAGGGTGTCAATGACTCCGTTAAGGAACTGCTACCCTTGTACCATATCCGGCCGACGTTGTGAACTGCTCAATTTCAAGTGTGGCTGTCTCACCCGCCCTTCGTTTGTTGAAGATTATGATTTTAGCCAGCGTAGCCTTGGCCAATTTATTCCATCTTTCAACTTTCTTAGTTTCTGTCAAAACCTTTGAGCAAAGCCCCAATTTTTAAATCGAGGTGCTTCCTTAACACGGACAAGTCTTCCGCCAGGGCAGGTACTCTATTTTGTTCTTTTTGCCTTGATCCCAATGACGCCAGGGATCTTGAGGCTGAATTTTCTGGGTCCAGTTCAGCTTCATAGAGGTCAAGGAAACGTTTTGACCCTCTTCACTATTTTGTCTTCATCTTTTTGTCCGCAGGGCGGAACTCTTGATTACTTGAGCGCACTATCTTGAGGCTATGGCCGCGTTTAAACGCCAGTGACGGGATGCCGATCTCCCAGTCTTGACTCTTCGTCAAATCTACACGTTTCCTTAACTGCATCCACCATAGTATACAAACATTGACGTGTCGATAAACTCTTCCAAGGTCGCATCATTCCTTGTATTTTGAAGACGGCGCTGTCTGGAGAAGACGCGCCAGCTGTCGCATTCTCTGGGAAAGCATAGTTGGCATTTTTTAATGCCCACTTTTTCAAAAATGGCTGCCCGAATTTCGTTATCAATTGGTCCCGGCGAGCGTGGAGGAGATGCTGTCGTTTCTCATGGACGAAATAACATTTTTTGTAGAGCTGTGCGTCTACGTCTGCAGTTGAGAATGAGCACGTGGGCAAGAGAAGCTTTGCCTCAACCTGCACCTTTTTCGCATTTTTTTTCGATCTAGGTGGTGGTTTTGTGGCGGGCAGAGTCGGCAATGCCGCCAAAGCTCGGCTCCGTTTGAAGAGAACCAGGCAATGTGGCCATGGCAAAAATTTTGAGTCTGATTTTAGTTTGCGGGTGTTTCGTCCCACAATCAATTCACCCAGCCTCCAAGTGCCAGCACGTTGCAATTGTGGTGGTAATCCCCCAGCAGACGGATCTTCTCAAAAGCCGCTTTGGTCATCTTAGCCTTCCTTCATTTCATGGCAGCCCGCAACTGACGGCTCTTCTTTGTGGCGCCTTCTCTGATGTCGACTTAACTTTTGACATTTCTGCTCGCAAAACATGCGCATATGTGCTTTACTGTCAGAAATCGATATATTTGGAGATGTTGCCTCCAAACAAAGTTGCTTGGATTACATAAAATAATTGTTTTTGATAAATATTTAACTGGCGATAGTTAGGGAAAAGCCTTACTTTGAGGCAATTTTAAAAGATTTTTGGCG
This sequence comes from Montipora foliosa, assembly GCF_036669935.1. Taxonomy (NCBI): domain Eukaryota; kingdom Metazoa; phylum Cnidaria; class Anthozoa; order Scleractinia; family Acroporidae; genus Montipora; species Montipora foliosa. Next base: position 14,537 of record NW_027179700.1, on the reverse strand, counting down.
GCTAATACAAAGTTTCAGATATTGAAGTAGACTTAGGCTAAGCACAGATTTTATCGGGGGGCTTAGTCCACCGAAAAACGATACAAGGGTGATCCCCTGCATCTCAATTTTTACAAACTTGATATTTTAGCAGACAGGTCAGAGCGCCGGAAATAAAATTTCTGGCTTGTAAAGTAAATGATGTTCTTTCATTAGTGCTCAGCAACACGGGTCCTCCTCCAAATGCCCATCTGTGCTATGTGATATTCAAAGTGTGCCAACAAGTAGATCCCTACACTTAGTGTTTGTGTAAACTAAAAGTCCAGAATAATTGCATCACAACTGGAGTTTGATAGTAGGGTTTTAGGCCTTAAGTTTCCCGGGAGTATTTCTGATTTAATCCACCTCGACCTGTTCTTGTGGGCCATCCTTTCTTAGGAGTTGAGGACCTTTCTGGAGCTGTTTTCCCTTCTTCTAAATTAAAAGCAATGGCATAAGGCGTGACAAACTCCACCAATTAATATACATCGTTCTATGACAGTAAGTAAATAAACCGACTATTTAGTCGGACTGCTTTAATTACTTAAATAAATGAACAGAAGAAAAATGGAGGATAACATCTATTTTGAAAAAATAGATAGATATAAAATGGGTCTTAGCAGAACCTTTTTCAGATGGTCTTGTCAATGGGGCTTTACTCTCCCTGCAATCTGTGTAAAAGAACATGCCCCTACTGTAATCAAAAACATTTATAAAACGCTAACTTCAAATCTGTTAAGAGCACCCTTGTATTTTCTTATATAACCCAATTAAATATTACAAACTTACATCATCGATGGTAATCCTCACTGTCGCTGGAGCATGCATTCTTTGCCATTACGACTAAAATATAATGAATAAATAAATAATAAATTCATAAGATTATTTCACTTATCTCGACTGCGGTATCAGAATATTGTATACTTGTACAGTATGTGTGCAATCAAATGTACTCTCTATCGCTTGTGGTATCGTCCCATCATATAAAGGAATAATATGAATAATCAGAGTCACACCAATTCTAAAGACTAAGAAAAAAAAAAAGCAGGGCGCCAGACCATTTAGACTTCATAATTACGACTTCGCACCATTTTTTTTCGATATAAAAGCGTTTAGTTTGTTAGGTTTTTTTCTAGGGGCCCACTCGCTAAAGATGGTGGAACCAAGGAGCCAGGAAAGACGTCTTCCTTCTAGGTTATTTTTTCCTTACCAATTATGGTGGCAACTGAAGTGGTGGGCAGCGGGGGGGGGGGGGGGGCAACGAATGTTTGGAATCAATCCACTGAAATCTCTTAACTGTGGCCAAATTACCCGTCACCTTTGTCGATACACACCAAAAAGATCAGATTCGCCGCTAAAATTATTATTATATAGAACGAACCTTTCTTGAAAACATCTGCTTGTTGGTGACCGTGCATGTGGGAAGTTTTTCCTCATCCTGTTTAACATACGTAAGAAACAAAACAAACCAAACATTTTAGGAGTACATGAAAGTCTAAGATTTCTATATGGCCCGTTCGATCACAAGGGGAATAAGTTTACGGCTAGCCCCTGCAAACATAAACCCAGAATGCATAGTCGCAGGTCGTCTCACTACTCCATTGTTGTAACATTCACTAAAACGAAAAACAGTTATCTCTTTCTTCTTCTTAATTCAGAACCGGAAGACGTTGCAATTTTCACTAGATTGGGCTTCATCCTCATCATCCCATCTTCATCATCCTCATCATCATCGGGATCGGTACACTGACGACAGACAATCGTCATCAGTGTTCACCGGCTGGAGCTATCATGCACCACTGCTTGGTTAGCTCTTCCTTGTTTGCAGTTGCGGGGGTATTGTGATCTGGTCTAAAAAAGCAATGTTGATTACCGATTATTATGGACGCCATTCCAATTCCGCCGCGTCCACCGTTGGAAAGTTGCGCAAGCATTCCACCGAAAAGTTTGCATCGAAACCTGAATCAGCCAAAGTTTTATACGGAACATTGTAAATGATGGACCTTATATATCAAAGCATAAAATTTTTTAAAGCCGGATTTATAAAATGATACAAGTAAAGCCCACGCCCTGATTGGTTCAATTACCCCTTAACTATTGTTACGGCCCATGAGTGAATAGTTTATAGCGAAAACACTGACTCGTGCGCCAAGAAAATACGGAGCGGTTCCAACGACGACTGGAACTGCGAGAACGTTCCATTCAAAATATACAGTTCGTGTATTTTTAATCACTTCGCGTCGAGTCCAAGCTTTTTAAACATTACTATGGTGTGGCAGTCTCCAGCCGAAACCGATATTGACATTCCGCGCTTAATTTTAAAGAGAAATAAAAATGACAATTTATCTCCAAGTGCTGAATTCCTCCATAAACCTAAAGCACGGCCGACGACGGCTACAAGAACCATTGATCTAAAATATGATTTCCCGTTACGCCAATAATGTCTATCGATACTCCACAATCGCTCGGCTTCGACTGTGTGGAATACCTATCAATTCATAAATTTGATCAGAACAGGTCCACATTGAACGAAATGGAACGTAAAACGCTTGTCAAATGGGTTCCTCCGAAAAGTTGAATTTCGCGAGCTTTCTGGTTAATTTATTTTTAACGACTGGGAGAGAATATTGTTTCCTCACCAACTGCTGGAAACTAAGGCATTTTTATCCAAATTTGCTATATTTATGGACGATTCAAACTTTGACCGAAATCGCTTTCATCCCTTTGTATATTTTTTATACTTTGTAGTGACTGTTAGACACTACTGTAAATACTAGTTGCGGCTTTCGTTTCGTGGATATTTTTGTGTGTAGTTTGGATCACGTACGGTTGATTCAAATCACCAAGATCGATTCGCGCTGCAATAGTACGGTTTACTTTCACCAGAAAACACAATTGGACTCCTCTGCACCCTGTGCTGGAGCTCTGGGAACGAGAATGCTTGATATTGGATATTGCATCCCAGTCCCCAGGGCAGTCTTTCTCTTGCCCTGGAAACGAGTATCCATGGTACCGCTTGTAGTTGCGCTTATCTAGTGAAGTGCAACACTTTCGAATATTTTCACTTGATGTGTTTTTTTTTTTAAGAGTGCCCGTGGCAAGAAACGGGTTTTGTTTTTCGTGGGAATGAATTTTGTGTCTGAAATTTGTGCAAACCTCCGACCATAAAGACGTATAGTTTATATTTAGGTTGCGTAGCAATTTGCGTATGCATCACTGTTCCAGTCAGACTCCACGAGGTGAGGATTTGTTTTTTCAAACCTATTTCTTTGAAGTCTTTTGGGTTGATCCTCTTTCACGCCGTTCTCTACTCATACCTCGAAGTGAACATTGCAAGCACCCACAATTTGGATTGATCGTAGCTCCCCCATGGTATAGTAAGCTTAAATTATATTTTTTTAATGCATTTGTTCACAGGTAATCGTAAATTACACTTTTCAAATTTGCAGGTTGCCAGGTTTCAGGTTGAAATTTACCGTGACTGTTACATGAAGGCTCAACCTTATGCCTAATTAGGCCTAAAAACGCTTCCTTTGGGCCCCTTAGGCCGAAAAAGTTTCTTTACCGCCTAAGGTATATGTCGCTATTCATGTACCCGTCACGGTAAATTTCAACCTGCAACCTGCCACAACATAAAATACCTGCCCAAGACTATTGCAATGCTTAACAGTCTTGGACGTTCATACGTGGGATCAAACGATCGCATTGGAAGGGTGCCACAAGCTACTTTGGCAATTTAAAAATAAATGCGTGATGGACTGCTTATTTATTTATTTCTTTCCTCATTTGTATAGCTGATTTTGGACAAAATAATTGAGAACATTTTAAGAATAATTGTTTCTGTTTTAGGTTATGATGTAGATTGGTGTTCTTATTGGCGAAAAATGAAGGAAATACCGAAATAATTACTCAGAGGGTCTAAAAAGGAAGGCTATTTTCTCAATTTCCTCTTGGTATTAAGTATACAGCATTGAGTTTTCACAGCAAGGAGGAATGGTGCAGGGTAAAAATTATAGTGGTTAATTGTCCCTTTCTGTCTACCTGTGAAAGTGTGTAGGTAAAATGGGGATCAAAGCTTGTCACAACATGTGTTTTAATCACATGCACCTGTTTTTCTTTCAAATCCAAACTCTGTGGCAGGCATTGAATCTCGAAAGTACAAGATACAGGTTGCATAAGGAAACAACTTTTAAATACTCTGTTTTGCAGCCCTATTTCTACACACGTCGTCCTTTTATATTGTCTTGGTCTCTTTTAACAAATCGAAAGTCCACAACATTTTGACCACTGTGATTACGAATATTCCGGGTTTTTGTCGATAAGAGTACAGACAACGCTGACCCACCTGATTTGTTTTAAACCATGATCTTTGACGCGTAAAGAAAGTGTTTATTTTCAGAGAGCATGAACCAAATCATGAGTGTTCCTGATTGGCTAATACATTGCGTTACAAATGACACGAGCATGACGTCGTGCAGGGTTGTCTAGGCTCTTATCGACAATGGCAAATTAGCCAATGCGATTGCGAGATTACAGCAGTTGTGGTAAAAAGTGATGTTTTGTTTATTCTCAGTTAGGTTTTTATTTTTCAAATGGTGCTGTCAGCCTGCTGTTCAAATTATCATAAGTGCTAATTTATTCCAGTGAATCTCAGTTGCCCTTGGCTCTCTAATGTATTTGATTAGATTATTATATTATTAGTATTAGTATTATTATTATTATTAGTATTATTATTATTATATAGCGAATACTACCAGTGCCTCACACACTATTCCCATTGATGTCCATTGCTTCATCCTCATCTGAATCAAATATTACAGTTCTGAAAGCAAAATACATGTAACATTTGATACTGCAATTCAGTGTTCAAAGTTCCAACAAATTATTTGTCAGAAAGCTGCCTTCAGGGATCACATTCAGGCCCAGGTGAACCAGGCTAACAAAATGCTGGGTTCATTCTTCGCACTTTCAGCTGGAGCAAATGCTATCACCTCTGAGATCCCTCTATAGTGACTCTTGGTATGTACTCGCCCTGAGTACGCCTCTGAAATCGGGAGCCCAAACTAAGTTACTCTGATCAAAAGAATAGAATGGCTGCAAACGAAGTGCAACACGGCTTATGATACCCGATTTTATACTATAACGAGGCTCCTAAAATGTCTCACCAACGTGTTAAGGCTAGTTTTCACTCGCGACGGATTTTGGAATCAAAGTTGGAGTCGTAGCAGCACCGTATTACCTATTATAAATAACCCAGGTTAATCAATGCACTGTGATTGGTACAGCCGCAGTTTCATTATAACTCCACAGGCCCGCATAATACGTACCTGAGTGCGTGCATTAACTCACATAGGCCGCAAGCCACGTCAGCATTTTTGTCGCTGAAAATACCTCGGTTCCGACTTTTTAAGTGACCAAAATAACGCGGAGGCATGAAAGTCTTTGACAAATTTTACAAGTGCTTATTTAATTCCAAATTGCATGAGACAAATCATGTTGATTGACTTAGTAAAAAATACATGAAAAATTCGCGATGGTTAAGCAGAAGAAACGCACGCGCGTATCACGCAATCAGGGAAAAAACCAATTGCGCCCGTGATTGCGCCATCCAGGGCGCGTGCTCCTTTTTGTTGTCTGAGCGAATTCTTGTCCCTTCGTGTCCGTTTTTACTTTTATAAAAGAAATAAAAAAACTTGTTCCTCGTGCATTGTTGAGTTATATAAGCACTGTGGGAATTTTTAAGAACACTCGAGAACTCGAGAAGTGCGAGAAGCACACGCCTTTGGCTCGTGCTTACTCCGCACTTCTCTTGTGTTCTTAAACAAACCCCGAGTGCTTATATCACTATAGGAATGCCCTCGGCGCGTGTTTTAGTTCTTTTAGTGAAATCAAAGAATAGAGTCGTAAGCGGAGTCAAAAGCTTGATGGAATTGGATTTGGAAGACACAGAACCTTCCCCTTTTCTCCTCACCCTTGATCCAGTGAAAATGAGATGGTCAAGAGTCGCAATCATATCGGAAGAACCACACCAATCGCAATGCTTTGGAATCAAGAATGGTGATTGGTTATTCCTTCCGCTCCGGCTTCCGTAAATGCAGTTTTTTACCTGATTGCCGTTGCTAGAGCAAAACTTAATTCATAATTCGCAAGTTGTTCAGGTGACAGGCAATCACCTATACCCTCAGAAGCAGATGGTCTACGTGGCTGCAGCATCATATAACATTGCTTGGTCCTCAATTCTATAGCATAGCAAAAGCAACAGTGTAAAATTGTTTTCATCATGGTTGATTCTTTGAATTAGAATGTCAATGGTTTGCACTGAAAAGCGTTTAACAGTAATTATTTGCCATAAGAAGAGGTAAATATTTTATTTGTGAGTGACTATTCCCCCATTTTACTGACGCTTGAAATTTATACTGGCGTGTTCGGTTTACAATGTACATGTATAACATGGGATATTAATCAAAAGTGATCAACTAAGAGACAGACTTGATCTGTTTGACATGTAGGTGTTGTCTAAAGTGCTTACTAGGACCACAAATCAATTGGTCCACTAGGTTTTCACAAACTATTTTAACTAAACGCTAAGAGACACAAGTTTTAAGCCTTGATTAAAAAAAAATTATCAATGAACAAATTGTTTATTCCCCAAAAAATGAAAAAAAAATCAAACTTACATCCTCATTGCTTTATCCTTCACTGCTGTGTTTCCTTCTTCTCTCTCTGCCTTTTTTCCAAATACTGAAATACAAAGGATGTATGTATTTGTAGTGTACCTAATTATACTGACTATAGGGGTTTAAGATTTTAAAAGTAAAGTAGAGTCTTCCTTAGTGTACAGTAAGTCCATCTTTTCTTAAAAATCATAGTGACGACTGATTAATTTCCATCGCTTTCTCCATATATTATTATTAGGGTAGTATACATTTAATAAAGTTGTTATTTAATAGTAATAGATGAGGCAGCAGTTAACCTACAAGCATGGACAAATTTCTTTGGTACACTCGTGCAGTTCTTTC
>NW_027179699.1:12500-17500 GCF_036669935.1 Montipora foliosa | reverse complement strand
CATGGAAACGGTTTGATCCTGAAATTTTAGTTTGTTGTAATATTGCGCATATTTGACACGATTGAGTTTTTTCTCTTCACGCACGTAATGAAATGGTAAGGGGGTTTTTGCCTCTAATAGCAAATATGTTGTTTGGTTCAAAAAATTGTTCGCTGGAAAAGGTGGCTTTTATGAATTCTTCATGTTTTATGATATGTGTGCTGGATAGCTTTTATGGCAATAGTAAAGCATTTTCTTGCTATTCAAGGAAAATGTTCTTCAGGAAAGGGTTTGAACCTGAAGTACATGGTAATTTGACACGATTGAGTTTCTTGTCTTCACGCACGCAATGAAATAGGGAGAGGTTTTCACCCCTAAGGGCAAATATGTTGTTTGTTTCAAAAAATTGTTCGCTGGAAAAGGTGGCCTTTATGAATTCGTCATGTTTTATAATATGCGAGCTTAACTGGATACTTTTTATGGCAATAGTAAAGCATTCTCGTGTCAAAATGAGGTTAGTGTTTTTCTGTTGTGCTAACTTAATTAAATATAAATATATATTCTGGCTCGTGAGTTTGTTATTCTCGTTAACCAGCAATGAAAAGTCATTGCAACGCGAATGGCGTTTTAGTGCATCTTATGTTGTTTGTTTCAATAAAATGTCTAGCTGGAAAAGGATTCTGTGATATTTTCTGCCTTTGTGAATTATAATATCATGTTGTGTATTGAATTTTCGAGCTTAAGGTTGAAGCGTGATACGGGAGGATATTTTTAGTACTGCTGTGTAAGCAGGAAAGGTTTCATGAAAATAAACAGGTCTGTTGGACGCGTGCTTAAGTTTCAACAAAATGAGCCCCAAAATCAGCAAAAAATTGTGACGCCGGTGACTAATAAAGTAGCTGCTATAACCAAAATGATGGAATTACCTGGTGATAAATAACCTCGTCTTGGAGAGTAAATTTTTGACTTTCCAGAAACAATGGTGGGCGATTGTGATCTTTGTTTTGAATTCGCTCATTTATTGTCAAACTTTATAACACTTGACAGAAAAAGAAACTTACGAAAACCCGGTATCTTGCCATCATTTGACACAGATGCTTCACTGTTTGGCTAGTAAACATGCCGCGGTAACTTTATCACGGCGCCCGTTGAATTCCGGCGATGTCACTTTCGACTTGCGATTTATTTGCGCAGCCAAAACGTACAACAACAAAATTGAACGTAGCAAAAATCTCCCAAAATGTTTGTCACTGATCGTAACTGTTTATGTTCTATATTCACGGTTCAAAATTAATGTTGTTTTCATGTTGTAAATATGTTTTTCTCGAGCGACCGTCCTGGAAACTTCCTTCTGCTCTTTCTAAAATCTGTGTATCAATATTTATTTACTTTTGCATCAATATTTGTTTTTGCATAAAGCAAGCTATCAAAATCTGTACCTTGCTGAATTTGCATTTGTTAACGTTAATAGTATTTTCGGTCTAATGCTTCTGTTTTACAAAGGGGTATATGTCAGATGCTCAGAGGGCACGCGTAAACTTGTGGTGAAAAGACGTTTATCAACATCTTGGCCCAGAAGCCAATGTTTCTCACTTCCCATTTATTTTCTTCAATCTTTCTGGGTTCAGTACTTTGCTAGTAACCACATGTCTTCTCAGGCTATTTACCTAAGGCTTCTACCATGGCACTTAACTACAATGATAAACAATACCAAAACAATATCGTGCACTGTTAGAGCTACATATTACGCAAGGACAGATCTGTTTCGTCGTACGAACGTGTGAGAACCTGTGAGCCAAAGGGCCTCTGCTGGTATGACTTCTGGGTGACCCCTTACATGGTCCTAATGACCCCCCAACTTGAAAAAATTGTCTGGAACGGTTCACGTACCACAAGCAACACAGTGTACTCTCACGGAGGGTCTAGTTACTCGGGCTCGTAGGGGCACGAGTTATAAAAGACGTTTGATTTCATTTTTTTTTTCCTGTGCAGCAAAATGCACAATAGAATAACGTGGCGGTGTTTGATTGGGCAATGCACAATAGAAAGCACGTGGGGGTGTTTTGATTGGGTAATGCACAATAGAAGCCACGTGGCGCTGTTTGCATAGGTTATTTAAAGCAAACACGCAATCCAAGATCATGAAGAGCACTGTGATGCGTCGTTTCGGATTACTGAAGATCGACGATGCGTTGGCTTAATCGATTTCTTCTTGGGGCGCTGAAAACACTTACAAAGAAAGGCATAGCCTTTTCGCGGTAGACCCACACTAAAAGATGTCAAGCGTCAGCTTTGAAACAAGTCGTTCCGCGAACTGAATGAAACAAAAATATACTCGAATGTAACTGAAATGAACGCAACTATTGAAAGTGATAAAAGTCAAAATACAAATTTTTTAATGAGCAGCGGGTACCTTATTGAGAACTACTCTGAAGATGACAGCGACAAAGACAATAACTCCACAAACAAATGGACGCCATATTGGAATCTTCTGAGGACAAAGTAAAAACATTGGCACAGCGAACAAATGGCCTCACGCTTGTACCATTTTCACCGCGAACAAACAGCCTCCCGCTCAGTGTACCATTGACTACGGAGATAAGTTTTTTGTCTATTGCGTTTTTTAGTTTGTGTTGTTAAAAAGTTTGTTTCTTGTAGTGGTCTAGCTTCTATCGTTTGTTCAACTAGCCATATTAGCGATCGTTGTTCACTGCCATCTTGTGTATATAGTTCTGTTCTAGTTTTACAAGATTTGATGTCATCAGTGGAGACTGTGATCAGCTCTTTAGAAAATAAATGTGATGTACTTTGAAAGGCTGTACAGTTATTTCATTTTCAATGGTAAGAAAGACTTGATTGAAAGGAGAAATACAGGTCTCAAATAAGCACTAGTGTGTTTACTTTAGTTGTGATTTGCGTGTGCATTGACATAGACGTGCCCGAGAACCGAGCAGAATTACAGAGAAAAGGCTGAGACGTCTATTTTATAACAGCAGAAAAAAGAGGAAACTTGCTGGAACGTATTTGGTTAACAATGTACCGAGGTCATCCACATTTCATCGTATTACTAGCCAAGGAGATCACTTACTCGTTAACACAACTATAGGAGCTACCTCAGGTATGCGTTTAAATGTAAGCACGTGGTATGTAACACTATTCCAAAAGCGTGGATGAACAGGTAAATGCAAAATGATGTTTGAAACATCGAAGCATGTTCCTTAAACTTAAAAGTGTGTTTGTATTTTTAAAAATATTGGCAACACTTGTGCTATCCAGACTATTTGGAAAATGAAAGTTAAATTTAATACAGAAATCAGGAATACCCGGTACGATTTGTAAAAGAATGTTGTCGTTTTGTTTTCTCAAAAACGGAACGTATTCATTTTAAATTCAGGCTGAACTATTTACACAGTGAGATAGAGTGACCAATCAAAACAGAGTTTGTAATTGGAAATCTAAACATCTTCCAGACACAAAAACAAACTTGTGAACACGTAAACCTGAAATATTGCGAATCATAATGCTGACAAACCCGAAAACGAAGGAAATGGATCATGGATAGGACGTTTTGGATATCTGAATGATTTTGGGTTAGATTAAAGGATATATTGTTAAAAATTCCCAAGTTATCCCTTTTCGTGTTAATTAGTAATGCAAACAAGTCTTAGTAATAAATTGGATTAACGAGGCAAATGTAATGCATGTAATCATGAGAAGATTCACGGAAAACGGAATTTGAAATGTTATGCAGGGGTAAGTATTTGAAGTTATTTGTAGACTTTATGCTTCGATGTATTGTGCACATAAACGAGTATCTGTTCTTCTCTTTAAATGAGATTTTACCGGCAGCACTATCAGTAAATACGGTTAATGTTACGTTACCGTACTAAAAGCGCTATTCACGTCGCGATAGTTATCTTCGCGTTCTTTGTAGTGGGCCGTTCAAGGTCATACAATCAACGGGTTTCTTGTAAATAAAACGAGGACATGAAGATTTTGTGCCTAGATCTCAGATTATAACGTACACCTGCATTGGCCAAATCTGTTAAAGCCTCATTCATTAGTGCTAAAGAGCACGGTGTAATGCTTACCTGCTACATGGTAGAACCTGTGCAACTGGCTATTTTTAATAATAGACAGGGTCTAGCTATAAAAGCCTCAGTCAGTCGTCCAAGGTTCACTTGGCAGTTTGTCTTCTATAGTAAATCAACTAGCTGTTTGCAATTTGTCAAAGTTCTCCCCCTCCCTCCCTCCCTCTCTCCCTTCGGAGACGGGTTGTATTTATCGCTTTGCCGTCATTAAAGTTGGATCGCTCCTTCGTGGTGTGGTTTAAGTCTGCGCAGCGACTTACCCCAAGTTTGTTGGCTCGTTGCCTTTGTACATTGCTCACTAGCCAAGACTCTTGTCCGATCCAGCACCTCCTGTTTACCACTCAGCTCGTAGTGCTGGAGAGATCTTTGTCACGCAATCTGGAAGTCGCATAGGCTAACCAGCCGCAAGGCAGTGTTTCCCTCAAAAAAGCCCAATACGTCTGTTGTCTAGTTCCATTGCGCCTTGCGTTATGTATTTAAAAGCGAATTATGCATGTTGATACCAAGGAACAGTGACATTAATGGTTAATTAATATTCCTTGACAGGCTTCTCACCGTTCAGAGAGTTTGCGTTCACATTTCTATCTTTATTTCTCGAGAGTTTCAATACACGAAGCGAAATAACAATGACAGGCCAAGTGATCCACACTACAGTATTCTATCTTTTATCCTGCCCTTACCATTCCGGAAACGAAACACAATTTTTTTGACACCGACTCCGTTTACGTACAGAGGTTATTTTTCATTAAACTAGAGGTTTGAAAATAGAATTCAAATAAAAAATATTTCTCTTTGAAATGTTCAGTTTGTAAGTCGCGTTAATACTGCATTCGCTATCAAGCGCGGTACGAGTCAATAATTAAAACAAGTGATTTTAAGAGAGGATGGGAGAGAGAGAGAAGAAAAAAAAATACCAGCAAAGAGTCTGTC
>NW_027179699.1:0-5000 GCF_036669935.1 Montipora foliosa | reverse complement strand
TCCTTTTGACAGAAACTGCATATGTCATTAGTTTTTTTCAGGAAACTATTAGTGGCTAGGATTCTGTGGAATAATTTAAACTGAAATTCTACAAGTTTTTAAATTTTGGTACATTGAAAAGGCTTTTAGTATACGGCCTTCCAGTCCACACATTCATTTTGTTCGCACATATAGTCTATGGACCATTTCTTTTCACTCTACAGGGTAGATTTCTCTTGTTAATTACTAGCTTTTGGTAGAAAGCTTTAGTAGGTTCATTGGCCTTAAAGAAAATAGGTCGAAAGATATCGTATTTAATCTTCTCCTAGGGTGTCTGGTTTGAGCTTATTCCACAATTGCTTTACCGCGGCTGAAATGATACCCATATAAATAGAAACGTGGCTTAATTTTGTAACGTTCTTAGAAATCCGAGAAGGACAAAAAAGTACCGTCGTTGGCCATTAAATTGCTGATAGTTAGGACTCCATTGGTAGCCCAAAACTTAAAATACTGATTCATTTTCAATCCTTATAAGAGAATTAACCAGATGAGTTGTGACCGAAGCTGGGCGGTGGAAAAACCATCGTATCCTCAAGGTGATCTCTGACCAAATTTGCAATAACTCTTGCAGGAAAGTATCCGTTTCTCCGGTCATCAATGTCTCGCAAATTCGCAGCAAAGACAGTTCCCATTTTCACGATTATTGTGGTCTAAATACTTTTAAATTCAAGTAGACTTCAAAGATTTCAGTTGCAAATAGAGGGACGTCAACATTTTTAGTCCTCGTTGATCATATTCGGCAAATCAAAATATCACGCCTAATTTTTATCCCCCCCCTCCTCCCCCACTCTCTGCCGACCCACAAAAAAATCACAGCAAAAGGACTATTAATTTCCTTAAATCTTCCTTCTGGGGCTGATGGCAGAGGTGACCATATGTAGACAATGTTTGAGATACGATTAAACGTTTTAAGTCTGTTAACGTAGACGAAGCAGTTCCAAGAGCCCAAGCACCTAGCCTTAAAATTTTTTTTGATTTTGTCCTTCTGTGTTTAATAAAACTCAAAATAAATACATATGCAGATGACAATCAACTCCACTTAGTCCAGCTAAATGCCTAATGCGACTATATGAGGCTACTATTCACGATGACCTTAAAGATTCCCTATTCTTATGTTTTTAGGAATTTGCTTAAGGCTTAATCCACATCACGTTCACAACAGTTTTGGTCCTAGCCACCAGGAAGATCCTCTGTTGATTTTAAGGTTCAAAACTGGCGGATCAAGAAAACTTAAGCAAGAAAACTGTCTTAAATTACTTGGAGTTACCATTGACGATAAACTTAATTTTCAATGAACATATTGCTGGCCTATGCCCGCCAAAAATTAGATCAACAAATAAGGTTACTTAACAGATTTAAACGCCGTATCCCTTTTGATGTTGTTATTTAATTTTATTTATTTATTTATTTAACTTTGCCAGTAATGCTGACAGGAGGCCCACAACAGCTTGCGACAATTACCGCTGGCCCCTTTTTTAAACCCTTCCAACCATGATACACAACAGTAAGACAGATCACAAACACCGGGAACTACACTACCCTACTCTAAGCGACAACTGTTGTGAGTTCTTTTAAACGCACCCACATGGATTATGAACATTGAAAGGCTGCTGTGAGACGGGTACTTACGGTTTATCGTCCTTAACCGAGAAGACTAAAGAGTCCGACCATTTGTAGTATGTAATTACAAAGGCAGCACTTTCCTCCTCAGTTGTTCTGAGTGTTGGTGCCCCAGCCGGAGTCGAACTCACGACCTGAGCCACCTGTGCGCGGTTTAAAAAGTTAAGAAAGCTATACAATTCCTTTACTCTTTTTCACATCTTAATTACCATCCCACGGCGTGGTGTTTTTTGTTCTAAACGTGAATGCAGATAAAGTTTGAAAAATTATGGGAACGCTTTTTCCGATAACGAGCCTGTTTTTCAAAATAAGGATAAGGACTATGAATCATTATTAATGATGACTAGTAATTAGGAAGACTTTCAAAATATTATTCTTACTAGTTTATAAAGTTGTGGTAGTCATTTGCTCGCTCAAAATATACAGACGCAGTGTGAATAATAATAATATATATATTGTCAAAACGGTTCACTCAATCTCGGTTATCAGCTCATATACCTTAGTTTGACCCTTATATTGGTAACTGATTGCCCTGGGCGTTCCGCTAAGCTAAATATTTTTTTCGCCAAACAACGAATTTTCTCTCTGAATAAAGACGAAAAAAAAAACGATTTTGTGGAAAGTTTGGCATCAATTCCGATCGTTAAGAATGTACGCAAAAAGGCAAAGAAATGTTCATTGTGATGAGCACTGCGTCTGTCCTGACCAACAAGGTCTATTACACAACATCCCATCACATTCTCATTCAAGTTTTTTTCCGTTTTCGCTTCGGATTTGCTCGCGTTTTTCGCTCCTATTTCGTACCTTTCTAAATTTAATAAAACAGGTTATTCCATCCCCACTTGTTGGAGACTGAGACTGGTTATAGCCAACTCGGCGCTAGGCGGCCTCGTTTGGCTATTTACCATCTCATATCCAACGCGTGGCCTCATGGATAATTGCTATTGAGTATATGCTAGAAGAGGGGAACCTAAACGAATCTCTCTACCTTAATAATCATGTTTCTGATGGCCGTTTAGAATCAAAGAGGAAACAAAAAATGTGCAATTTAGAGACTACCTTCAAAGGCGGAGCCCTAAAATTTAAGATCAGCTAGTTGTTGACAATTTGAGATATCCGTAAACGTTTAGCTGATCATGGCCAGTTAGACAGACTAGAAGCGCTAATACTGGAATCACTGATAAAGTTTCGACGAAATGTCATGTCATAAATTTCCGTTCATCTACCACCTGTCCATGGTATATTTCAGTTCCTAGCAAGACGTGAATGAGATAGGAGGTGGTTTGTTTATGGCATGGGTGGCCTCCCCAGCCTACAGTTACAAAAACGAGATGCTTCCGTGAAGCATACACTGGGGTTGCCTGTGGTACGTGTTACAGAAAATCAGCAGACGCACTGAATTGTGTGGTATTGAACTACAGCATTCCAGTCCTCCTGAAGAATAAACAAATAACAAGAAAAAGCGAGAATACAAGTTTTGCAAGTTCCCTCCAACCATGTTCGGGGGTTAGTATCTGGACTGGGAGAACCCAAAAACAATATACCCCTCAAAACAGAGGCGATTTGACCGGAAATTCTAGTTTAACGCTAACAAATGCTGACCCAAGCAAGGAACTGATTTTGGTTAGCTTGCTTTATGCGAACAACTGTCTATGCAAAAGTAAATAAATAGTGGTACAAAAGTTTTTGGGAAGAGCCAGAGAAGGAAGTTTTCTGGACGGTCTTATCAGGACAGAACATATTTTGCCATCAGCAACAACAATTTATGACACGAAAACAACATTAATGTTGACCCCGAATATAAAAGGTTACGATCACCGACAAACATTCTGGGAGATTTTTGCTATTGGACTTTTGGCTGCACAAGTAAAAGTGCAAAATCGAAAGGTATAAATCGGATTCACGAGGGCCGCCAGTGATGAAGTTAACGCGGGTTGTGTTTACTAGCAGAAGGAGTGGTCAAAATCATATGACACAGATACGGGTTTGTGTTTTGGTGAGTTGTCTTTTTATTTCAGGTGTTATAAAGTTTGCACAAGAAATGTGACGAATTAAACACAAATGGGATAAAAATCGCGCAAATTCTTCAGGTTGAAAGTAAAAACTTTAAAACCAAGAGAGCGAGGTTTATTATCGCAAGGTAACTCCATCGGTTTCGGGATAGCAGCGAATTATATTCATCAGTGTCATATTTTCTTGGAGATCTTTGGGGTTTTTCATTTGTTGAAACTCAAGCAAGCTTACAACAGACATGTTTATTTTCGTTACACTATACACAAAAAATGCTCCCGTATGACATTTCAACACACGTATGCAAATGTTTAAGCTCGAAAATTACACAAACATGATATCAAAGTTCACAAAGGCTGGAAATATCTCGCGCAAATCCTTTTTCCAGCGAAAAATTCATCGAATACAAACAACATATTACTATTAGAGGCAAAAATACCTTCCTATTTCAATTGCGTACGTGCAAACAAGAGATACAATTAAATACATTTTTGACAGTCCAATCAAAAACCCTTTTCGACTCGGAACGCTGACCGTAAATAATGAAGCACAAAAGCGACAACAACTTTTATTCAAATAATTCTTCACTGTCACATTTCCAAATATTTTACACCTTTGCGAGTTGAGTACAAAATACCGGTAAATGTAATTGTCAGACAACTAAGATTCGACTTGAGTAAACACTGTGATGCATTCTTGTAGGCGTTCCATTCTTCAATGTTAATTTATTAAATCATAGTTAGTAACTATGGTTAAATCCATAAAAAATTGCTATTTGATTTCCGTGTTTATATAATACTAAGTAGTAAAAATATTAGAAACAAAGCTCACTTGATATCCAAAGGCGAAAAATGAAATTGTTGTCGAAGACAATTAGTCGTCTCGTAAAATCCAGATATTTATTTTTCAGCGCTGTCTTGCTCATCCAATTGACGATCCATTCTTGAGCTCCATGAGGGTATATTTTGTTTAAAGATCCACTAAAACGCCATTCAACGTCAATGACTTATTAGTGAAATTCCAATTGTTATACCGGAAGACTGTGCAGAGTTGAGAACAGGTAAATACAAATCTGACAAATAGCGAGACAACTGAGACAACAGATCCACTATATGTATTCCTTCTCTGTCTTTGTTTTGAACCCATACTGGAGTAACCAGAGAACTGTTTCATTGGTTTGAGTGTGTACAAAACACCACACTTGGCAAAATTTTAGGAGACAGCTCACTTTGATTACGGCTCGACGGCCGACAGATTGTTGTCGAAGTCCATTCCTCGTCGCTTCTAACATTCGACGCCTGTCTTGTTCAGTATCCAATTTGCTTGCCATT
>NW_027179698.1:0-21487 GCF_036669935.1 Montipora foliosa | reverse complement strand
AAGCAAGCATAACTAAATTTCGTTTCCCTTGAATGAACAAAAGCAGGTAAAATATTATGCATAAATTGGAGGGCTCTGCTAGGAATTGAGTGCCTTACTTAAAAGCTGCGGGAAGTCGAGCCCAACAACTCCACCCCAATTAGAAAGAAGAAGGGCGGACCCAGTCAAAGGCAACCTGAATGCTCCAGTTTTTCTTTAGCTTAAACCGTATCATATGGACATGGGTGAGGCACTATGCCTATCCCGTTTCACCGCACACATCTCCCCAGTGATAGTTGTAGCTCATTTTATCCACCGCAAATGGATGGAAAGCTTGAAGTGAACTTTGAGAACACACAGAGCTGGATTTGAACCCGCGGATGCAGTCCCCGAAGCAATATACACACTCCACAATTAACATTATCATTATGTACATACCTGCTGCTGTGTGCCCTCTGAAGTACTGCCAACACTTCTCCGGTACCTCCAGTCCACATGCCGACAGTATTATCAAATGATGCAGTGAGAACTGTGGTCTCATCAAACAGATCCTCTGCACAGGTGTGCGTCTTAAGAACAAACTTACACTGACCCGTTTCTCAGGTCCCATAGCCTAACTTATCTGTCATCAGATCCTACATGTAAAAATTAAAATGATATAGCTTAAACTGTTAATGAAAACATGGGTATGGCCAAGGTAGTTGGCGTGTTCATACAGGCTACCCCAAGTTCAAAACTAAAACAAGAGGAAATTACACTCGTCCATTAATCTTGAAACAATTTTCATAGAGAAAACAAATAATCTTCAATTTCATTACAGACTCTTTTCTTCCATGAATGATTATACTTTTTCAGCTTTGCAAACAGGTACAGTCGAATGAGTTTGTCTGTGGGCTACAATTGACCATCGACCACGGAGAAAACGAGAAAGGAAGTAGACAATATAGCGGGCATTATATTTTTTCCCATTGTAAAAGGTTGTCCAAGATATTGATAAGTAAGACAATAAACCCAAAACTAATTTATCCTTGTCTCTGTTCAACATCATCAATAATTGATATTTCTATCATCTGGACTCTAAACTATCCAGAGTTTTTTGGGGGTCTACCCAACAAGTCCGGATAATACAACATTCAACTATATCTCCTTCACTGCCTAGGACTTTTCCTCACGTTAACAACCTGATGCCTCTCGAAAAAAAAAAATAGGAAAGGAAAATTAACTTAATTCTTCCTATTGATATCAAAAGTTCTGGTCAGAAACATGGAATTAAAAAAAATCTCCTCAGCGACCAGAAGCATGATTTCCCTGTGACATGACCAATAGTCAGTAATTTTGACCAGAATGTCATTTGAGTGTATGATGAAGCGCCCTTCTGCTTCTAAAAATAGCGAAATAACACAGTTTTAATTTAGATAGGTATAAACAGCTTTATTTTTGTTCCAAGTTTTATTTACTGCTAACTGTATATAAGTTGGCGGATCATGTGTATTCTATTTACATTTAGGTATTCTTTTAATCTATAACTGACTGCTGTACCCTTGTATATCCGCCGCCTCCAACTAACCACCTGCTATTTGCGGGCGGAAAATGACTCCATGTAACTGGTAATCTGTTAATAAAGTGTTTGTGTGTGTTGTTGTAAGAAGATTATGCAACATAGTCATTTGTTTCCCCCACCCCTTGACACCCCGGGGATGGATTAGGGAATATACATTGAAGGAAATGGTTTAAAGTAGTATATTTCCACTGAGTAGGAACTCCGAGCATACAACACCCACACGTAATTCCACACACACCCACAACTACGTTCCTAAAAATTCTGAGTCATCAAGGAAATGTTAGGAGATTACCACAATAGACAGTTCTTGCAGTTGTTGGTGCACATGAAGAGATAAGGAACGACGCCATATTGATTTTGCACGTGTGAAATACTCATTACCAGTGCTCTTCGTTATCAAATTAAAAATTAACAAGAATCCAAAAATATAATAACTCCTAGGGTAATAATTCCCCGTATATTTCCCCCTGTATGTCCCCCGAGGGGTAGGCAGAGGAACGAAAATCTTGTAACTCCCTACCCCCCAGAGGCGTAATTAGTGAGCGTATACAAACGTGTAATTGCCCTAGTACTTTCCCATATGTCCCGCCACATATCCCGGGGGTACAAAATGGGGTGGGGGAAACAAATGACTAGGGCATTACAGCGCTGTTAACTCAAATCTCACCAGTTTCAAGATAAATTTCCTCGATAATAAAGAGCAAAAACACGCGCTGTGTGACCATAATAACTGTTTTCCTTTCTACAGCGGACTTCACGCATACAAGCCTGTTCATCCAAATTTTAACATGTGAAATGTACATTTGTTTTCACACGATCTTCGCCCCAAGAGAAGTAAACTCTAATACACAACGACAAATCCCTGAAAATTTATGTTGAAATAAATTTCTCCCGTTCAACACCTCCCTTGATGTCCATACCACAGATCTCTGCATGCGTTTTTTTTGCCAAACATCATCACAGCTCAAATCAGCATTGTTCCAAAAATTGTCTTACAAGGCAGCACCTACATAAGGAGCACGGGTCTAACCATTTCAACACGTGGATAAACAATAAACATAAAAATTCCACGGAAAGTAAACACAAAAAATTAGAAGAAATAAGTCCCTTTTCACCAGTATCTCTAGTTTTTGTGGACAAAAAACGTAGCTGCTCGGGTTCGCTTATGTCTATGGAATATTCTCCATCACAGTATTTTTTTTGAAAGATCTGTTTAAAGTTATTAAAGACGTCGCACAGATCTTGCAGCCATGCATCCGAACCTCTTGGACATCTTTGTTTTGATTAGGACCTTGACGCCAGTCTTCCTCAGTCTAAATTTTGACCATATCCCGCTGGACGTTTATGGATCAACACTACATTCAGCCATTGGCAATGTTCCGCCGCAGTTCAACTCTTTTGTGAATTTTAGCGAAAAGTCTCCTCCCAAGGTATTTGTATAGTTATTTTTTGATGATAATATTTTGCTATTAATAAGGTGATCCTAACCATAGGCTCGTTTTAAATGTCCTCGTTTTTGTTCCTTCTCTTATTTAAGGCAGGGTGCCTACTAGTGTTATATAATATTTGCACATACGTTGGGGCTGCGCATCAGTGTGGCATCTCCAGATACTCGGGATTTCCTACCGGTAGCGCTTTCAGATGCAGGGATATTTTTGCCGCTGCTTAAAACTATGTGAAGGAAGTCGCACTTAGCAAGTGCTCTTGGGGGGATCCCGTGATCGCTTGTCGGAAATTTAAAGAAAGGCTGGTCGTTTGGTCGCGATTTCACTTTAACTGCTTTTGCTACTTTTATGGCCATGTCGCTTGTCGTAATTTACCCTGGCAGAACAATCTTTAATGTGGAACAGGAGCGCCATTACATTGCTTTGTATTTAAAGCTGGTTACAATATTAGTTGTTAAATTATCTTGGAAGAAAATGCGTGGTTTACCCCACATTTTCTATTTTGCCCGGTGGTTTCAGTAACACCTTGTTATGATCTGCTTTTCCCGCATATTCAGTAAACCGCGCAAAAATACCTGCGAATTAGTAGGCACCATCCTTAAGATGTTCCGAATCCTTTTGCGATATTAAAGAGTTGGAAAAGAGTACAGAACGTGTTTGCTGGGCGGGTAATGCTGAGTGAAATGATGATGAGGAGATGAAGACTACGTTGATTAGGATGAGGATCACGGCAACAATGAGGATAATGATGATGATGGCGATGACAAACAACGATTCTTTTTGGTTTCAAAATAATACTTGGTATAAAATCTTGCTTTTCCCCCATATTCCTACAGCTGTGCAAAAATAACTTTGAATTAGTAGGCCCCCTCCTCAATAATCATCAAATTTTCCTCTCCCTCTAACTTTGTCAAGCTGACCGCCAGCGACAGGATATTTCCACTCAGTTTCAAAAAACAGGAGTTTTTCTTTTTTATGCACCTATTCTATGTTAGTCTCCTGTGTTGGGGGGTGGGGTGGATGGGGGCAGGCCCAGGGAAGACCCAGGGGAATTTGACATTTTCATGGAAGCCAGAGTCAAATCCATGCACCCTCAGGCACCTATACTGAACAACAAATTCCCACCCATGTGGGCAACCTTTTTGTCAGTTCTGACTGCATGATTGAAAATTTGTAAAGGATGACTTTTGCAGGCTCACATGAGGTATCAACACCAATCCTGCAATACAAGAAGGGCAATCTCGGAAACTTCGTCATCTGCGATTGCAATTTAATGCAGCAAGTGAGTGAGTAGCCACGATTCTCTCAAACAACCTTGGTGTTACCTTTCTATTCGATCATGTTGAGTAATAGTGCTTTGAGGAAAGCTGAGAGATTCTGGGTTTTGCCAGATATGGAGATGACTCAATGTCCCGTATTCTCTCATCCTTTCAAGATGAGCAGCAACGTCAAAATCCCTACCCAGAGGGAATGCGCTCTCAGTCATTCTCGCTTGGTTAAACCCCCGCGCCCCACGCTGGAGCCTGAACATTGGTGGGTGCATTATCAGTCCCTACCACACACAACAACAGCTTTAATAAATTTTGTTACCCATGGTAGCATTGTTTATATTCAAGGTGGGTAGCACTTCACACTAATATTGGTAGAAACAGCAAACTCAAATGCCATATTCCAAACCTAAATACCTTTATCCTTTATACCATGGCAAAGCTGGTTCAAATATTGTAACACATAATTTGTATTGCATATTCAGTAAAAGACCCTGTAATTGAATAAATTGACTTCACAAAAACATACATTTTATGCGCCCCACTAAAAACCAGTTTTACCTCTTTTTTGAGTGCTTATAATACTTAGTACATGTATACGCAAAACGTTTTAAACCTTCATGCCTCAGAAATAATCAATTAGTTACAATCAGTATTACCAGGTTTGTCTTTTTGTCTTTGATTGTTTCCCCTAACAGAAAAGTTTGTTTTAGTAACAGATGAACAGAAATGGTGGAAGTTTCAATTATCACATCACTTCCTTAGCAAGTATATTAAAGGTATTTTTACTTCGTCTTCTCCGTTTAGCTCCTTGTTTATTTAATTATTGAGTGCTTACTTGTTGCACCTCAACAACAGCAGCAGTTAAAACAGTAAAAACAGGTAGGATATATTTTTTTAAAGAGGCTTCAAGGATAGCAAACTCTTGTCACGACCAATCATATAATGGCTCAAAACTAGTGGATGAAACAAGTTTACAACAAAGATGTGGATGTAACACCCCCTTCTCTGAGTGTGCTGCACACAAATGCATGTTTCATCGTTTTTTTTTTTTTTTATCTGTTTTATCTGCTGCCTTTTTAAATGTGACTGGAAGAAAATGTACCATACCCATTTCTCGCTAAGAAGCAACTTGGACATGTACAGCTGTATTTAAAAAGATACTTCTTGTTTCAGTATTAACTCGTATTCAAACAACAAAATGACTGCCAGTTTCCCCAATTTTTATTGTGACGTGATGTTTGTGTTTGTATCCTCTTTACTGTTGTCACTTTATTGTCATAAAAATGATATTAGGATGTTCCTTCTAGGTGGTCTAAAATTAGTATTTCGTGCTTTAGTCCAGTCTTTCTCTCATTTACACCAATGTGCGCATCAAACTGGTGAGTATAGACAATTATAACCCCCAGTAATAATTATCGGGCGATTTTATGGGCTAATTTAACGTCACGTGGTGCAAACGCACCAGACAGTTATATCACGCATTAAGATCACCCAACTAGTGAACTAATGCAAATCCTGCATTTATGATTGGCTACGCTACTAGAGGACTATTATAAACAATAGAGTGTTTCTGTCAGAGGAGCTAAATCGGCTGATAGTTTTGCCCCGCGGAAATTTGATGTTCTTAAAACAAATAGTTGCCCGAGAAGCGAAGCTTCGAAGAGGCGAAATATGCTATTTTTAAGAACAGCAAATTTCCAAGGGGCAACTAAACCAGACACGATAGTTTCGAGACCTAAACACTCTATTGTCTTATATTGTTTCACTACTAAATTTTCTTCCGCGCGCCAGCTCAAAAATCATGTTGAATTATTTTCAACTTTTATTAGACTAAAGCCGTGTCAGCCCTGTAAAATTTGTAAAAGAAAAACAAACAAAATCCGTCTTACATAATTTCGATTGTTTATTTTCCATAAGGCCCGCTTGTTTACAGAGGTATTTTTTCAGCGGACGACCTACTATCCCTCCGGGTATTTTCCTCGAAAGACGGGCACTATGGACTGATAGTGTCTCTCCGCGGACGAACACTATCGCGTCACGTGATCAATTTTGAAACCAATAAGAATCGGCGAAAATTTAGTGGTGAACTATAATATAAAAATAGTCCTCGAGTAGCGAAAAGTCGATGACGCTTATTTCTTTCGGTTTATTCCCAAATAAATATTTTCTTTAACTATGCATTTTCTAACTTTATCATTTCTTTTACTGTCCGAATAGTTGGGTGATACTAAAGCACTTACAACCCTTCGCCCTCAAGGGCGCACGGGTCAATAGCCCATTCGGCTTCGCCTCATGGGCTATTGACCCCGTAGCCCTTGCGGGCTACGGGTGTTAATTGTTAAAGTACCCCTGTTTGCGAACCGTTTTAGTGTAGGCGTATTTGCCCCTGCGAAATGCTGTAAGTCTGGTTGACACCTACGCCGCAAGGATAGAGCGTATAAAGAAAAGCAACCGTTAGCCGCGTTACTTTGTTGGTTAATTAGGTTGCCTTTTGTGTTCTCCAATGAAAGGTCACCAGAATTATGAAAACGCTACTGCGTCTGCGGTCTGTTGCTTGTGCTTTATACCTTGTGTCGTATGTGTAAATCAGCCTGTAGCGATCATTTCCGTTTAAGAGGAAAGCAAAGCCGGCGGAACAAAGGAGTTTAGTGGTAGTGACATTAAAAAGCTGGTCGCAAATGCTGTTCCGGAAAATACAACAAATTCAACAAACCATGCTGTCAACGTCTATTGACGGTGAAGAAATTTATTAAGCACACTTTAGTAGACTTAATCCAACTCGAACTTAAGGACGGTGCCTCCTAATTAACCAGATATGTTTGTTTTTTCACGGTGTGTGCTTAATGACAGGAAGTGTAGGTCCTAACAAGTGTTTATTGAACATCCAAAAAGACAATTGGGGGTAACCACGCATTTTTTCAAAGATAATTCATTAATAATATATTGTAAAAAGCTTTAAAATACACAAGCAATGTATAGGGGCGGTCTTTTCTCAAATTGGAAGCTTAACTTAATCTCTCAAAAATGCATGGTTACCCCCAATGTTGCATTTTAAATACCAAGAGTACGCTTACTAAGAGCTACTTTACTTCCGGATAGTTTTAAACTAGCGCCAAAAAAGATCCCTGATCTTTGTAAGCATCGGGCGATAAGGAAAATCCGAGTACCTGGAGATGCGCAGAACGTATGCGCAATAACAATAGTAGGCACCGTCCTATAAGTGAGTCTTTTTATAGAGTAGAGAATTGAAGACACGGTGTTCACTAACTATAAAATTGAACGCAATCGTTCGAAGCAGAGAAAAATGCCAGCCGGGCACTTTGAAAACACTGTCATCCAGACGTTATCTTTTTTTATAGTACAAGACAAAAAAGCGCGTTGTTTTCGAGTTTTCGACTCGCAATGGACAATTAAAATAATTTGATTTTTTTCCCGAGACCACCCGGCTTTCTTTCGAGTTTAAATTTTATCTAAGTGCATAAAAAAAATACGAATAGAAGCATTGCCAACACATTCAACAAGTGGTATTTTTTATTTTTTTTTTTTTTTTTAATTTACGAGCGGTTTTTTCGCTTGAATACGAAAATTATTGGGAGGGTAGTAAAATAAAATAAACCCCTGCCTGAGCTATGCTGGTATGTTGGGCAGAATAATGTCCTTGGTCTGAGAGAATTGTCCTTAAAACTTCATATTTGCCCTCAACCGCTGACCAATTATCACGCGACATACCGAGACTGCCCCCCCTAAGGGTTTAATTACTAACTAACACATTAACAAATATAAATAGAATAATAGCTTTGTTTATAGTGGAATAAGCTTACCTTATCATTCCTTCTGTTCGCGTGAACTTAATTTCACGATTTAAAAAATTCGCGCAATTTAAGTCAAAACAAAGAAAAAAGAAAATAAAACAAAAAACCAGCGAAAAAAAGTGTCCTGCGGAAATTAAAGACTCGACGTTGAGTGACCTATATAAAAATAAAAACCTTGATTTAAGTTTATCCGTCTGCTAGGAGTATACATTCGAATCGGATGAGGTTCAAATTTCAGTTGAACTCATGTACTTACTTTGTCCCCATCCTTTGACTCGTCTTGCTGCATTAGCTCCTGTAAAACGTCCTCGGTACCTTCTTCAAACATGCCGTCGGCATCTTGGGGGGCCCCAACTCCCGCATCAATTTCACTGGAAATGTCCAATCCCTCCTTGCACAAATGGATTCTAATAAACGAGCACCAGTTACTTGAATCGCGAAATTTATTTCCCGCGACATATCCCTATTTCAAATTCGCGAAATTAAAAGTCGCGCGAAAAAATAGTGATAATAAGGTAGTTCACAGGAGATCACATTATTCAATAATCTGAAAATAACGATCTCAAACTTAGGCATAAACATGATTAAGAACCCACACTGGCAGGAGCCAGAAAAAGGTTGGCTTATTTACAACGCGTGATCGAGTTGAATCCGGGACGTGGCGTGAAAACAAAATCCAAACCAGAGGTTATAACAGCATTTGAACCGGGGCAACCGCAATGCAAACACAACGCCCTCACCACTAGACCACACCGCTTTGGCCAATCAAAAAGGACGAAGACAATCCTGTTAAAGCAATCAAAAAGTCGAAAGTAATTACACCGTAGTCGATACAAAGCGCGGAAAAATGTGCACGCGCGAGTCCCGATTGGTCTTGGGTTTCACTTGATGATTGGTTGAAAAAAGTGGCGCGAGAACTTTGACCCAATCACTGAGTGAAGTAATGCAAAACCAAACCAATTCGCTGATTACTTTCGACATTCAATTGAAAACCGCTTCTAGCATTAGCACTGAATTTTAATGTTGGGTACCTTTCAGGGTGTCATCCTTAGCAGTGCTGTTCAGTACTGGACAAAAGTGACTTATTTAGACGGATTAAAACTCATTTCTGAGGCTTTGGGGATGATTGGAGACCATGTAGATCCACGCCGTGCGCATCCTAACAGCTGGCAATGCGTACAATCCTTTTCTAACATTAGGTAGCCAAGACAGGCTATTATGACGAATATTTTTTAGGAGGGTACACTGACACAGTGTTCAGGCGCAATTTCTGGACCGTTTAAAACTGAAGAGACTCAGGTAGCTTTGTTCAAGGAGTGTGCAACACACACGTTTCTCATACTTCAACGCATGCCATATACTTTAGTGCTGCTTAGCGCCAAAAAAAATATGATTATTGCACTGCCGTCGTTTTTTGCAGCACTTTGAAGCATTTGTGCATAATTTGCCTTCCGGTTTGTTTGCGATGAAACCGACAACAAAGGCAGATGCGCAGTGTCTACACATTTGCAAGTATCGCTATCTTTACTTTTAATTTACGAAAAACTGTTGGCTTTGTTACAACGCTGGAAACCTTTCGCTTACGGTTAAAAGAAATTCTCAGCCTCCATAGTCACTCGAAATACTTTCATCTGGCAGCCAGTACGTCAGGGCCACCAATGTAAACTCTCCACCAGAACGGCAAAGATCATCTATATCTGCATTGAACCGGACGCACTTCGATCGATAGTCCCAGTCCGTTCTTTCGTGTATGAGTTATAAAAGTAAATTCAAAACCTTCAACATAATCCAATGCGACGAGCCCCTTCACGCAGCATAGTTGCGAACTGAATAATCAAGAACAGTCAACGACACACCTCTTGGGTTGCGAAGTGACCGTAAACCGTATAAGATCTCTCCTCGGCCAAGGGCCCGTTTCTTCTTTCTTTTTAGAAACCAGAACTTTACCCTTCAGCCAGTGTAAGAAACAGAATCAAGTCTTCAATGATTGAATACCAGTGGGGCAGAGCCCTTGTCTATTGCTAATTGCTGATTTAACAGCTCTTATATGCCATTGGCGTTCGGTGTGGCAGAGATAGCTGATTTTACTCAGTACTGCTCGACTTTGATGTGCTTCTCTCCAGCGCTGGTATGCAAACAGCAAACAGGAAAACAAATAAGTCTAGCTTTAACCGAAGGAAACCGCAGCTATCTTGGACTATACCATTTGGAATTAATAGGTACGACTTACCGTGTTTATAAAACTTTAGCCGTTAGCTATAGACCTTTAGGGAAATCCAATTCGGTACCCTCGAGTATCTATTAATTCTAAGGTAATACGTGAATATCGTGATAATTTCCTATTTATGTCAATCGGCCTGCTCCCGTCTGACCTTGGTAGCTCCGTCGGTATAGCAGACGGTTAATCTAACCCCACCCTTGTCAAAGATTTTTTCCTTTGTGCCTTGTGTTTGGGCTAACGCTCACATAGTTCCAATGGGGTACAAAGCTAGCACTTAACATTACACTCTAATCAGTTAAGTATGAAAGGAGCTTTACTGTTGTTGGTATGTTTTGTTTACAACAAAGGCATTGCGTACAGACCCATTTTTGGCCTTGTCAGACGACTCCTTGAGAATTTTGTGATATTTTCTACACGGGCCACCAGGATTTCTTTTTAATATCGTTGCGAAACTCAGTATACGGTTGATCGATTTGGAGTGGCCAACCATGCATGCGGTTCGTTCGCTGCTTTCGTCCAATACTGAAAATGACCTATATTAATTTGTTTGTGGGGGCATCAAAGGCAAAAAAAAAAAAAAGACTGGCTGAAGGCCATAGTCCTATGCATGGAAGATGGTTTATGAAACTCGTCAAGTCCTCTTTGTTTTCGTGTTTTTGTCTGTAGTTTTTTGCCTTGAACGTGCACAAAACGCACCTTCTTTCGAGCAAGATAACCAATCAAATCTTCGATTAACATTTGTGGCGCAACTAATTTGCGAACCGATAGCGAAGCAGAAAAGAAAAGATAAGTGCACTGTCACGGTCAATTCATACATCGATTGCGACAACACACTTGTTCTCGCGTTGAAGGTCTTATGTACATTTCTGCAGGTACAAGCCACAAAAAAGGTGGAAAAAGCAAACAAACCCAGCCAAAACAGCCCCCGCCACCCCCGCAACACACAAACACCAAAAAAAAATAAACCACCAGAAACACACACGAACACCAGAACCCGAGGGAAAGCATGGGGGGGTTATTTTTGGTCTCGGGCGTAGTCTTATTTTGGAGTTGTTTTGTTTTCTGTCTTTTCTATTTACGTAATCTCTGCTCCGGTAGCCTGCAGAAGTCAGACCAATTTTTGGAGCGGCCTTGGGTTTGATCCGAGGCTCTGGTGACGAGAATGCATAACGGTCGAGAATTTTTCCCACGTGCCGAGTGGTTTGAATGAGGCCATGTAAACACGAAAAAAAGTCCCTCTATTTGTTTTTGTAAAATATTTCTCAAAAATAATTCGACAAATTAAGTAAATGCGGAGTTTTTTTTGTTTAGCCTCGTAATTGAAACAGCATTTTCATTGATACAACGATCATTATTTTCCTACCAGCCAATCAAAACGCGCGTCCTGACAACACACAACCAATCCAAATTCGTGTGATATTCACAACCAGTGTTACAATACTTTCACAATAGCCTGCGTACCACGGCGGTTTTACGTTGCTAAGTAATAATGGCGGGCGAGGGCAAAAAAACCGCGAAGAGATTTTGTCCTCGCGGCTTTCGCCACTCTTTTTCTCGCGCGCTTCGCGCGCGAATTTTCGCGGCTTCGCCGCTGCGTAGCGCCCGGCTCGACCAAACCGCCATGCTACGCAGGCTAACTTTCGCATAAACGCAGCTATTGACCAGTCGGAGAGTGCGCGGACTATCTGTAGTTATATTTATAAAATAAATACGAATTTTTGAAAATTGTAAAGAGTGGATGGCTGTTTGGTCACCTTAGTGCATAATGACGGTGAGGGTCGATGACGAAGGAGTCCCTGTTGCTGGTGGAGACAGCTGGTGGCTATAGAGACTCATGTGGGCAACTTCATTTAAGATGTCTCAGTAGTGGCTACGCCAAAGGACAGATGCATGGTCAGGTCAGTCTCACTCCCCAAAACCGATACGCGACGAGCACTAACATCCCAGGCCATGCAAGTGTGATGGTCACATTTTAGGTACATTTCCTTGATATCCTCTGCTAAACAACGACGTGTTAACGTTTTTCGGAGAACGTAATGGAACGAACGACGACGAACGATTAGTTTAGTTTTCTACGTTGAAAAGTGCCCTTAATCACTAACAGCAACCCTGCACGTTTTGGTGTCACATTTCCTTGATATCGTGTGCTAAACAACGACGTTCTTTACCGTTCTTCGGAGAGCCAGGATTTATTTAAGTACTTTATTTTTTGACGTAAAATGCCTCCTGGATTAAAACACTTTTTTTTTACTCATGAACGCTCCCCATAACCCAACGAAGATTTGGAAACTCCATAAAGCACAAGAGAAGAGATATACAGATCAAGATTCTCGAAAAAATTGTCATTTTCTTCGTGCCACCAGGAACGTCCAAATCTGTCTTATGACAAAAAGTGTACAGAAAACTGAAATTAGAGAAAATTCACACCTGAAGTTGCAAGAGATGAATTAATTAAAAAAAAACAAAAAGGACATGTGGGAAGGATATTCTATGAAGAGGGGGGCTTTGGCTTTGCTGCCGAGTGGCTTTGATCCCTCTTTGGTGATTGAAAGGGGATGTCCTCGAATTCATCTTCACCAAGGCGCCAGTTTCTCATGAAACAGTCCCGCAACTTTACTTGGCATTTATCGGGTGTCACAATTCCCTTTGTATCTCAAGAACGGAGAGGTTTAAAATCGTCAAACTTCACAGCCAGTTTTATTTTTGTTACCTTTTAAACATGTTAAAAGATAGACTTTTCGAGAAACAGGCCCTAG
Organism: Montipora foliosa; assembly: GCF_036669935.1. NCBI lineage: Eukaryota > Metazoa > Cnidaria > Anthozoa > Scleractinia > Acroporidae > Montipora > Montipora foliosa. Next base: position 8,442 of record NW_027179698.1, on the reverse strand, counting down.
GCTTTGAAAACCACGGCAACTAGCCCTAGCTGCTAACCCGCTGTTAGGTCACGTGAAGGTCCCGTGAAGGTCCCGGAGCTCAGGCAAATTCGCGCTCAACGAGAAGGTTCGACTCTGTTTTTTTTGGGTGCCTACTTTTTCTCATTAGAAGGTAACATGTCAAACTCTTTTTATATACTCGAGGTACAAAGAAATCCTTTATTGTTGTCAAATACCATGAACCACCATCGAGAGTTAGATCGCAACTTATCCAATAGTTCGGCAGCTAACAATTCTTCCAGTAACTCGACCCTTTTGCCTCCGCACAATTGGATTGGCTACACTATATAGACCAAAAGTAGTTGGGAAGGTTAACGTGTAAGTGAACCGACATCAGAGCTGTAATTTCAAACCGCCGCTGTTAAAGCGCAAAAGAAATATTTTCACCTTCTCTATATAGACCCCCATGCAAGTGATTGAAAGGTAACACAACAATTTCCCACTCAAACCATTCACTTTTGCACAAAATGAATGAGGCGTGGGGGGGGGGGGGAGGGGGGAGAGAAGCAATGAGGACGTCAAAATTGCTAACCCTTCCGAGCGGTTTTGTCTATGATTGTAGGTCTATTTGACGAACCTCTTCCTAACCGAGCACGAGTGCCGTATTGGGGAATACTGGCCCAAGGTCGTGTGCAATACAAAAAACTACTGGGAGAATAATTGATTTCATTTGCCAAGTCGCGGAGGGCCAATATTCACCAGTAGGGTCCCGAGCAAGTGAGTTATAGTAAGTTGTATGATTGTAAATGACATCGTTTTCTTTAAGCATAAATAAAGTAATTTTTTTTTTAACCACAGATCGCATAGAAGCGAGAGCTCGTTTAAATATGCAATGTGTCATAAAAATTTACAATGTGATGATTTAGCTAATCTTACATGTACAAGTCATGATGAGAAAATACTATACTTTAGATCAACTGACTTGAAATAATAACCCTCGTACAATAATACATAATTTAATAAAAGAAAATGTATGGTAATTACAGACTGTCTATTTACAACACCCATACAGGTGCAGTCATACGATGAAGACAACTGTATGTTTTGTAAGTTGCTTCCGCAATGTAGAAAGGGATTCTGACATCCTTATTGTGTGCTGGTATATTGTTACCATTGTTTACTAGCGCTGGTACGTAGAAGAGATGGTTGCATATAAGTAGTAGGTTAGGTCTTGAAATAAAAAAACCTAAAGATGTTTCCCGTATCTGTAACCGTTTGGATTTTACGCAGGATAAACATGTCCCGAATGTAGTTCGGTGCCTGGCCATAGCGGTTCTCAAGTTACCGTCAGCAATCATAACAGGGAGCATGCGTTTTGCAACAGCGCACGTCAAGGCTACTATTGACCCACGGAAGAAGTCCCTCCTTTCTCTCTTGTCCTTCAGCCAAGCAAGGAAAGAGAAAAGGAGACCTCTTCTAAAAGGAAACAAAGCCACTTTCAGTGATGCATTATTAGCTGTGATTGTTTCAAGTACGTTCCGACTTTCCGTGATTTTTTACATTCCAACGGTTTATAAGTGTAAAAACGTATTTTTTTTCTTTGTGTCTTAGCTCATGGTTTGTTTTCTCTTCGTTGGATTTCCGGCATTCCACCAGGAGCTTGTCTGGTTATGGGACACGCGATATGAGCCAATTTCAGAATCAACACACTTCCGCTATTATTGTGTTTTTGTCCCTCAATGCATTGCTTGAAAAGTTTCTTGATCAGCTCGCCACCGAGAAGACTTCCCAGCAACGCACTTTTCACCAACAAACTAATGTTAATCAAGCTAACGACATTAGAGGAGCTTTAGCAACGCGCGTTTTTGAGACGCTGACGGCAACCGGAAAGGGATATTTAGCGTCCAGGACAGTGTTGGACTCTCCCAAATTTTTACACTAATCAACTCTCTGGAGAACAGATCCTTGGCGATGTAAATGTGGTATGTGTTAATACAAGTTGAAAAGGGAAAACACCTCGCCTATCCGGTTGAGACACTCTGGAGAACACCACCGTCCTTGCCCGCGAAATATCCTCTGTCCGGTGTGCCGCCCGCGTCATCAAAAAGGCGCGTGCGTAAGCTCCCTAATGTCACCCTACGAAGAACGTAAAATACTTTGCGGCGATATAACTGGGTAGCGATACTTCAATAGGGGCGAAATGACTAATGCTCAGACCACTGCGGGAAGCTGAGAGGAAATCTGGCTTCTACACCATGCGAAGTTTTACGTTTAATGTAGCTACCCAGTATTAGAAGGAACCATTTGATGACAACCGCGCGATGTTGTGGTAAATAACGATGCGATTTGACGAAGTCACATAAACCACAGCGGGACTGTATTTTTTTCCCGGCGAAAACGCGTACATGCCAGGCGCAGAAAGCCAAGACGTTTTCCATTAAACTTAAACTGCACCATATTCTTCCGATGATCGATAATGTCGGTGTTTCCATTCCCAGGAAACATAAAGCAAATTTTTTTCATCTCCATCCTGTGTAATATCAATTTTAGACATCGGCACAGATGCCCGTAATTATCCCGGCTCCACACGTACTAGCCAATGTTGCTTATTGTCATGAATGAACTATCAGGTGAACCGTCTTGGTGTACAACGTGCAAGGTACCCCTGGCGTTGACCGGCTGAGAGAGACGCGTTTTGTCGCGGCGCCTTTCGCTTTCGTGGGCATTTAGGGTTATGAGGTTGGTTGGTATGCCTTTATGTTTCGTGCTCGGAGGACTGGTAAACTGGTTGAAAATGGGCGTTAGACGGAAGAACTTTGATGTCTGGAAAATAGACTATTTCGCGTTTTTTACTAAAAGTTATCTTAGTTGGAGGCGCGCTGGTGCTTTAATGCACGAAGCCGAGGGATAGACGACGGCGGCTACAACGAGACAAACGTTGTCTCAGGGCCGGGACAAACGGGAAAATGTTTGGCGTTGAAACAACATCAAACAATGTTTTGAGATGAAACCAAACAAGCTGCTGTTGAAGATCCAGTGGCCAAACAGATTAAAACCGCGTTCGATCTAACTCAGATCAACTGAATTGCCACAAGTAAATAACTATGGGTCACCAAATACGTAAACCACGTGGAAACAAGCGACTGAGCAAGCGTGGTACGCATGCGCGAGGCAAACAACGAACAAAACTTCGCCCAGCAAACGCGAGAACAAAAAGAAATGTATTTAACCGAGTTGTTTTGATGGAATGTGTGATGTGCCTTAAAGTTTTATCAAACCCGATCAAACAGCACCGCAACAATGTGGCCAAACGGTAAAATGTGGTTGGTCCACTACACAATGTATGATGTTGCTTAAACGCCAAACATTTCCTCGTTTGGCCACGCCCTATACGTATTTTTTCCGTGTATTGTAAGAATTTCGCGATTACTCCAAGTCGGTTCGGGGCATGCACGTCTGGCGGAATCATTCCAGGATTTAATTTTTATAAACTTACCGGTGTGGATACTTGTGGAGAGGAAATTTGAAAATTTGTCTTCATGAGCTCGTGTACTCCAAATAATCTCAAACATAGGGACAGATGCACGTCGTTGTTAGGACGGGGCCGGCAAAGAGAGAGGAAATTATGAAATTTACGTTCATGAGGCATATCACGTCGTGTGTTCGTAGGGACGCGGACGGCAAAAGGACACTGTATCAAAAGGTGAAACCGAACATGAGGGGCGTGCACAGCCCGTTCTTGCGTTTGTGGCGCTCATCTCGTCGTCGTTGTCGGTAGCCTTGCGTTAGCTCCCATACACAATGCTCCTAAAATATTCAAAAGTAAGATACAATTTCGGGCCCGAGTTGCTCGAAAAGCATGGATTAGCGGCATAACCGGCGGTTAAATACCAGGAAAACCTACCGTTGTTGATTACCATCTTAGGGGGGTGGCACTTAACTACAGAAAAAGAACAATTGTTTACCGTAAGGAAGCTTTTTAGGCGAGAGCCCCATTCAAAAGTCATTCGTATGGATAGTTATGTTAAAGTAACTTCTTCAAATAAAAACTCCTTGCATCGTCTTCCATCACAAAGCGCATGCGCAACTAGTCCCAGTCCTCTACAGTGGCGTTTTCAGTGAAGATGCGGCTTTTATCACACCGGATGGGAACCGTCCCTACATTTATTCGTAAACTGTAGTATGGATTTTCTATTTTGAAATGAACTGATATTTTGAAAAGTGTATTAAGAAAAAGCCCTTATAACGTCATAATTATTTTGAGAATTTTTTTTTTTATCCATGCTACAGACTTAGTTTTCAAGCATTCTCTCATACTGTTGCGTTAAAAATGTTCTCAAAAGCATTGGTAACTCGCTGAAATTTTTAGGCGTGTTCTGTTTTGGTCACGTGGTTTTATCAAATATGGTTGTGAGTTCCAGTAACCAGACAATGAAAATGTGTAAACGGAACACACCTGGCACAAAAAGGATAACCCTGTAGCAGTTAAAGGGACTCGAGAAATGGACTAGTTGAAGAGGGTCCATAGCAACGAGTTTGGTAGTTAACGAGCCACCCCCTTAACTAATAGGATTTTGAACGAACCAAGCTTGAGCAACCGGCCCCCGGGATCTCCTCGACTAAGAAAACCGGGTAAACTACTGGGACCGGCCCACTGGGGCGCATCTGGGATGTAAAACTGTTTTCTTATAGAAGCTTGAAAACTCTGTCATTCTAAATTGTCTCTCTTTCTTTTCGGAAGTTGCGCCAATATCTGTAGGTATTATAGACAAGAAATGAGCTATCATCAAACAGATTTCTTTGATTAATTTCAGCCTCACATTTGCCCCTTCGCTGTAAATGCAGGCAACACACTGCTAGAAAAACCGTGTCAGTTATGAAATAAGTGAAAATTATGGCGCGACGTTTATCGAGGTTACGATCCAATAAAATTGAAAATAGGTTACGACGATAAGCGCAACTTTTAAATTGACCTAAGAATGCTCAGACTCGGACTGCTCCTACTTGATCTGCTCCTCTCTGCTCTCCTCGTGTGTAACCAGGAGCCTTAGTTGAAAAAGTCCCGCCGCTGGGGAAAGTTTGTTATCTCGTCTTTCCGGGAGATCGTCGTATATGGATTACATCGTATCGTTTTGCATAACACTTGCGTGGAAACTATTTCAAAAAGCCAAGAAGATTTATTTTGTGTTTTTCGCTTTTGACGCGAGCAATCTTTCTGGCGAGTTGTCCTTCCGCTTGACTTCGACTAGTTTCCTTTCCCTCGCGGCTGATTACCTCGAGAACGGATATAATAAATATCTTGGTCCCTTACATGGTAAAATTAAGGATCCTCGTTCCTCGGGTCCGTAAGTTTACAAGTACGGACCGAGAAGACTAGGTTTGAAAAGAGGTATCTAACCTTCACAAGGCCCAGTTTGGTCAAAAGCCGATTGAAACACACATCCTCTGATCCAGGGTTAATTAGATAAGAGTGTTGTGATGGCACTGGGTGGGCTCCCCAGCACAGTCACAAATGAGTCTATTTTTAGAATACCCGTTCCTCGACAAAAAAACATAGCAGAAGCAGTCACGCGTGACAATGGCTTCTTCTGATTGGTTTAAAATTGGCGTCGCCTTAACGTTTGTTATCCGTGTGCACAGTGTATCTTAAAAATAAATCCATTTGGACTGTGCTTGGGTAAGACCGCAAAGTGATAGTACAACGCAGTCTTACGCGAAGTTCACTCTTGTCCGCGAATACAAAGTAGCAACCTAGGCTTGAGTTTTGGCCAGTGCCAAAAGAGCCTTAACCTTGCAATTTATCGCCGTGACGGAAAGAAAAATTCTAGTCCCAATTTTAGAGGCAAAATAATTATCTTGAGAAGCTTTTTCTGACTCAGAAAAATAGACAGCAATTTTAACTTTTCCTCCGCAAATCCATGATAAGCTTAATCAGCCTTTGAACGGCTATAGTCCAGCCCATCTCTATAAAGATCTCATATGAACTGGTTGCTTGTTTGTATTGTTTTGCTTTGGCCGATATAGTTTAGAGTGCTACTATAGACCAAAAAATGCAGATGTTTACCTTTATTCTATGGATTTACAAAAGCTATGCTAACTAAACACTAAGTGCACCAAATTTTACAGCCGTCAATTTAAAAAAAGACATCTGCTGTATTTTTAAATGGAATGTTCCAATTTTATGGGCCCGCCATTACTAACTTTAAACATTTTGAGAGAACTGGATCGAACAGAAAAGGATGTCAACAGACTCACTAGTTTAAAGAATGGCAATGGGTGTGTACCGTAGCTCAATTAATATACAAGCACCGCGGGATTCGGCTTTCAGACATGCTTGAACATGGGTTTTGCATAAAGAAGAGCTGCATTTACATGGTCCAATTTAAGCTGGTGAGACTCAGTAAAATAGACGTCCCTTATGCACCCTAGATCCAACCCTCTGATGTCTGAGTATACCCACACTTGAGTGATAGCGGATCACAAAGTAAACTTATACCCAGATAGATAAACAGCCATGTTGGGAAAAAATCACAGCTCAAAATTTTGACAGTCAGGTTGTAAGCAAACACGCTTTCAAAATGTGAAGAACAAAAGGAAGGTGATTTTTTTCTTTGTTTTGAATCATGGAAGCACTTTAAGAATTTTCACAAATTACTGGCCACTCCCTTACCTGCTCTACTTGACATCTCTCGTTGGTTTATGGAAGATGTCATCAGAATAGCATAAGTGCCGCCTGAGCTGCGATGCCAAGAGGAGTATCTCAAATGCCATAGACAATCAACCCACACAAGAGAATTAATCTGGTAGTGACCGGCGTCCAACTGTTGAGTTGAACAATCGCACAGCATAAACTTCTTGGAAAAATTGTTGCCTGATAGAAGCGATCCTTCTCTTGTCACAATGTGTGAGTCTCGCATCACTGGGTGGGGCCTTTCTTTATTTTCTTCCTGTATATTGGAGTTTTCCTTTCCTATTACGTAGAGTGTTGTGTTCAATTCTGACTGATTTTTCATGTTAGTGAAGTCGTGTTGGTTGACAATCGGATGTAGTACGCTTTGGAGCGTGAGGAAGACGCTTGGGCCCTTCTCAGTCTTGTGTATTCATTGTTTTTCTGCACACAAGAAACATAACCAGACACATCAGAACAAGAGGAGGCAGCCCCATTGAAGGTACTTAACCTGGAAGTCAGAATGCAGAGATTCTTGTATCTAGAATCTGCTATCTGGGGCGTTGGAATCCCGATTGCCGTCGCATGAATAGGATTATCCTGCTAAAAATAATGGACATCGCCACATCGTGAATCTGTGAGACTATGTAGGGGAAATCTGAGCAGTAAGGGTTCTGGATCGATGACCGGTAACTCTAGATGCAGTGCCCCGGTCCTCTTGATCAAGCGCCAATAATAAGGACTTCCAGCTGGGTTTTTGAGCCAGACAGGCAATGACTATCAAATACATTCCATGTTGATCTGTTTCAGCAACAAATCACAGATGTGACGTCAAAATGTAGGTAAGAAAAAAAAGTGGCAACTGGCAAATTGGCTGAGTGGGTTTTATTGATGTTCCTTACAAATATTTTGAACATCTTCTGTGACCTATGACATACATACATGCATTTTTATTGACCACGTACCCTCAGGGGCTTTTCAGTGTCAATTGCAAAAATAAAATCAAACAGTCACTTAAAATAAGCCAAAAAAAACAAAGACAAACCATATAATATTATAAAAAAGTTGCAGAAACAATTTCGAAATGTCTATAACCTACCCACCCTTAAAGGTTATCTCTGAAATTTATTATTTATCATAATAATTATTCCCTATAGTATATTTAACTGTCTCAGTCCTTAAATTTTGTCTAAAAGTTCCCTCCTAGATTATGCCTCAAAAATATTTACAACTCACCAATTAACATAACATTCCATGTTGCCACTGCGTCCTGTTTACATCACCAAATCACGATGGACATCAAAGTCAATGTGTATACGAAAACAGATGCACAGCAACATGGAATCTATTTGTTGTATATATATAAGAAGTATTATTAACAAGATTTTGAGGATGACATCAGCTATGCAATCTGATCCGCTAATAGATCATAGGTGAGAACGCAATCAAAATTGTGCAGTTAGATAAGTTGCACTTATATAATAATATAAATGAAGTAATCTCGCCACAACTTCATCTGCACCGTTTGGAAAACTTTAATAACAATGGTGGCACAATGGTTTACAAAATGGTGATAGATGGTTTATTATCAGTGTCGTTGGTGGTATTCAGTAAAGTACCTAAAAGAACCCCCGACCGAAAAAGCACCGCTATCTTCACTCCGAGAAGTTCGGCTAACCTTTTTCCTAAGATAAGTGAAGTCACTGAAGACCCGAATTTGTTTCACACCTAAAATTAGAATTCATATGAATATGACAATGACAACAGCCCGCTACAGATGGCAGATATCACACAAG
>NW_027179697.1:0-33385 GCF_036669935.1 Montipora foliosa | reverse complement strand
GCCTACAAACCCGTTTTTTCCAGGTTGTACACTCCGCGGCCTTTTCAGCCAGGTGCTTGCAAAGTTCGGCATGCGCAGAGAGAAAGCAAATTTCGACATAGTTTTTGGCTTTAAAAGTAGCACAACACTTTCGACTTTCACTTTTCGCTTTCTCTCCTTCCCTCTCTTTTCGCTTTCTCGCCTCATTTTTTTTTTTTATTTCAACTTGCTGGCATTTGGTAGGCTTTATTTTGGTAGGAAGAGTTCTGAGAGAAACCTTTCATCATCTTAGAATTAGGTGATCAGAAAGGTAGGTGGGTAATGGAGCAAGCTTTTCAGGGAGATTTCAGGTCAGTGTTACAAGTGGTTTTCTTGGGCCGTTTCGCCAGTTTCCTTGACTGAATTGTGCTCATTCTTCGGTAAGAGTTTGAGAGATCTCCTCTCCCTGCAACCAGTTTAGTGGACAAAAAGCTGTTCCTGACCGTTAAAAGTGATTACGTCACAAGATGTTACCGTTGGTAAAGCGGGGCGTATTTTGCCATATAGTAATCAAAGGGTTTGAGAGAAAAAAAAAAAAAAATGGCAAAAACCTCTGCCTTGGGTCCCCCGTGCTACTTTCGCTGGGGGGGCCCAAGAGGGAGGAGATTAATCGGTCCATGAGCCATCTCGAATAAATAACCCCTTGTGACTACTTGAGCTCCGCTATTAGTGTAATTAAAACTAAGGATAGTCTATAGTTCTGATTTTTATTCCATTGTTCTTGTTCATTGTGGTAAGCAGAGTTAGTACAGAACGCATGCGCTCTCGTAATAATACGATGTATTAAGGCCTAAGTAGGCTAGCAGAGATTTGGCCGACAAAAAACACGTTTTGAAGCTAGTTGATTGGATTTTTTGGTTCATGTCGTGCTGTTTAAGAGGCTTTAACCTCCTACACACCGTTCCCAGGTTGACCGATCCGCGGGCTTTTAAGCCAGGTGCTTGCAAAGTTCGGCATGCGCAGAAAGCAAAATTTCGACCTAGTTTTTTGGCTTTAAAAGTAGCACAGACACTTTCGACTTTCACTTTTCTCCGCTTTCTCGCCTTCAATCTCTCTTCGCTTCCTTGCCTCATTTTTTTTTTTATTTCAACTTGCTGGTCATTTGGTAGGTTTTATTTTGTCAGTAGAAGAGTTTTCCTGAGAAACCTTTCATCATCGTAAGATTAGAGCTCAGAAAGGTAGGTGGTTAATGGAAGCAAGCTTTTCATGGAGATTTTCAGGTCCGTGTTACATTGGTTTTTCTGCCAGTTTCTCCAGTTTCCTTGAACTGAATTGTGCCATTCCTGGGTATAAGTTTTTGAGAGATCTCCTCCTTCCCTGCACAATTTAGTGGACAAAGCTGTTCCTGACCGTTAAAAGAGTGATGATGTCACAAGATGGTACCGGTCGATAAAGCGGGACGTATTTTGGCCTATATAGTAATACAAAGGGTTTAGAAAAAAAAAAAAAAAAAAATGGCAAAAAACGTCTGTTTGGGGTCCCCCGTGCTACTTTCGATCCACAGAGGGAGAGCTTAATCGGTCCCTGATCCATCTGCGATTAACCCCTTGACTACGGTAGCTCCTTCTATTAGTGTAATTAAACCTAAAGGATAGTCTATAGTTCTGAATTTTTTTTCCTTGTTCTTGTTCATGTGGTAAGCAGAGTTAGTACAGGAACGCAATGCTCATTCGTAAAATACGAGTATAACCCCGTTGGCTACTAGAGATTTGGCCGAAAACACGTTTTGAAGCTAGTTGAGGGATTTCTTTTGGTCACTGTCGGTGCTGTTTAAAAGAGCTTAACCTCGCCATACAAACCCGTTTTCCCAGGTTTTACACTCCGGGCCCTTTTAAGCCAGGTGCTTGCAAAGTTCGGCATGCGCAGAAAGCAAAATTTCGACATAGTTTTTGGCTTTAAAAGTAGCACAACACTTTCGACTTTTCACTTTTCGCTTTCCTCTCCTTCATCTCTTTTCGCTTGCTCGCCTCATTTTTTTTTTTTATTTCAACTTGCTGGGCATTTGGTAGGCTTTTATTTTGGTCGTAGGAAGAGTTTCTGAGAAACCTTTCATCATCTTAGAATTAGGAGCTCAGAAAGGTAGGTTGTAAATGGAGTCAAGCTTCTCATGGAGATTTCAGGTCAGTGTTACATTGGTTTCTTTGGCCGTTTCTCCAGTTTCCTTGACTGAATTGTGTCTCATTCTGGTATAGTTTGAGAGATCTCCTCTCGTTCCTGCAACAAGTTAGTGTACAAAGCTGTTCCTGACCGTTAAAAGTGATGATGTCACTAGATGGGACCGTGGATAAAGCTGGACGTATTTTGCCAGATAGTAATCAAAGGGTTTGAGAAAAAAAAAAAAAAAAATGCAAAAAACTCTGCCTGGGGTCCCCCGTGCTACTTTCGATCCAAAGAGGGAGGGATTAATCGGTCCCTGAGCCATCTGTGATTAACCCCTTGACTACGGTAGCTCCTTCTATTAGTGTAATAAAAACTAAGGATAGTCTATAGTTCTGAATTTTATTCCTTGTTCTTGTTCATGTGGTAAGCAGAGTTAGTACAGAACGCATGCGCATTCGTAAAATACGTATTAACCCTTTGGCTACTAGTGTTTTGGCCCAAAAAATCGTTTTGTAGCTAGTTGAGGGGTTGTTGGTCAATGTCGTGCTGTTTAAGAGCTAAACCTGCCTACAAACCCGTTTTTTCCAGGTTGTACACTCCGCGGCCTTTTCAGCCAGGTGCTTGCAAAGTTCGGCATGCGCAGAAAGCAAAATTTCGACATAGTTTTTGGCTTTAAAAGTAGCACAACACTTTCGACTTTCACTTTTCGCTTTCTCTCCTTCCCTCTCTTTTCGCTTTCCTCGCCTCATTTTTTTTTTTTTTTCAACTTGCTGGGCATTTGGTAGGCTTTATTTTGGTAGGAAGAGTTTCTGAGAAACCTTTCATCATCTTAGAATTAGGTGATCAGAAAGGTAGGTGGGTAATGGAGCAAGCTTTTCATGGAGATTTCAGGTCAGTGTTACATTGGTGTTTTTGGCCGTTTCTCCAGTTTCCTTGACTGAATTGTGCTCATTCTGGTATAGTTTGAGAGATCTCTTCTCCCTGCACAAGTTAGTGGACAAAGCTGTTCCTGACCGTTAAAAGTGATGATGTCACAAGATGGGACCGTGGATAAAGCTGGACGTATTTTGCCAGATAGTAATCAAAGGGTTTGAGAAAAAAAAAAAAAAAAAATTGCAAAAAACTCTGCCTGGGGTCCCCCGTGCTACTTTCGATCCAAAGAGGGAGGGATTAATCGGTCCCTGAGCCATCTGTGATTAACCCCTTGACTACGGTAGCTCCTTCTATTAGTGTAATAAAAACTAAGGATAGTCTATAGTTCTGAATTTTATTCCTTGTTCTTGTTCATGTGGTAAGCAGAGTTAGTACAGAACGCATGCGCATTCGTAAAATACGTATTAACCTTTTGGCTACTAGAGATTTGGCCAAAAACACGTTTTGAAGCTAGTTGAGGGTTTTTTGGTCAATGTCGTGCTGTTTAAGAGCTAAACCTGCCTACAAACCCGTTTTTTCCAGGTTGTACACTCCGCGGCCTTTTCAGCCAGGTGCTTGCAAAGTTCGGCATGCGCAGAAAGCAAAATTTCGACATAGTTTTGGCTTTAAAAGTAGCACAACACTTTCGACTTTCACTTTTCGCTTTCTCTCCTTCCCTCTCTTTTCGCTTTCCTCGCCTCATTTTTTTTTTATTTCAACTTGCTGGGCATTTGGTAGGCTTTATTTTGGTAGGAAGAGTTTCTGAGAAACCTTTCATCATCTTAGAATTAGGTGATCAGAAAGGTAGGTGGGTAATGGAGCAAGCTTTTCATGGAGATTTCAGGTCAGTGTTACATGGTTTTTTTGGCCGTTTCTCCAGTTTCCTTGACTGAATTGTGCTCATTCTGGTATAGTTTGAGAGATCTCTTCTCCCTGCACAAGTTAGTGGACAAAGCTGTTCCTGACCGTTAAAAGTGATGATGTCACAAGATGGGACCGTGGATAAAGCTGGACGTATTTTGCCAGATAGTAATCAAAGGGTTTGAGAAAAAAAAAAAAAAAAATTGCAAAAAACTCTGCCTGGGGTCCCCCGTGCTACTTTCGATCCAAAGAGGGAGGGATTAATCGGTCCCTGAGCCATCTGTGATTAACCCCTTGACTACGGTAGCTCTTCTATTAGTGTAATAAAAACTAAGGATAGTCTATAGTTCTGAATTTTATTCCTTGTTCTTGTTCATGTGGTAAGCAGAGTTAGTACAGAACGCATGCGCATTCGTAAAATACGTATTAACCTTTGGCTACTAGAGATTTGGCCCAAAAAACACGTTTGAAGCTAGTTGAGGGGTTTTTTGGTCAATGTCGTGCTGTTTAAGAGCTAAACCTGCCTACAAACCCGTTTTTTCCAGGTTGTACACTCCGCGGCCTTTTCAGCCAGGTGCTTGCAAAGTTCGGCATGCGCAGAAAGCAAAATTTCGACATAGTTTTTGGCTTTAAAAGTAGCACAACACTTTCGACTTTCACTTTTCGCTTTCTCTCCTTCCCTCTCTTTTCGCTTTCCTCGCCTCATTTTTTGTTGTATTTCAACTTGCTGGGCATTTGGTAGGCTTTATTTGGTTAGGAAGAGTTTCTGAGAAACCTTCAATCATCTTCGAATTAGGTGGACAGAAAGGTAGGTCGGTAATGGAGTAAGCTTTTCATGGAGATTTCAGGTCAGTGTTACATTGGTTTTTTGGCCGTTTCTCCAGTTTCCTTGACTCAATGTGCTCATTCTGGGTATAGTTTGAGAGATCTCTTTTCTCTTGCACAAGTTAGTGGACAAAGCTACGTGTTACTGACCGTTAAAAGTGATGGGGTCACTAGATGGGACCGTGGACTAAAGCTGCTGGACGTCATTTTGCCAGATAGTAATCAAAGGGTTGTGAGGGAAAAAAAAAAAAAAAAAAAATTGCAACAAAAAACTCTGCATGGGGTCCCCCGTGCGTGTACTTTCGATCCAAAGAGGGAGGGATTAATCGGTCCCTGAGCCATCTGTGGATGTAACCCCTTGACTACGGTAGATCCTTCTATTAGTGTAACTAAAAAACTAATACGGATAGTCTATAGTTCTCGACATTTTATTCCTTGTTCTTGTTCATGTGGTAAGCAGAGTTAGGTACAGAAACGCATGCGCATTCGTAAAATACGTATTAACCTTTGGCTACTAGAGGATTGGATTGGCCCCAAAAACACGTTTGTGAGAGCTAGTTGAGGGGTTGTTTGTTTGTTTTTTGGTCAATGTCGTGCTTGTTCTAAGAGCTCCTAAACCTGCCTCACAAACCCGTTTTTTCCAGGTTGTACACTCCGCGGCCTTGTTTCAGCCAGGTGCTTGCAAAGTTCGGCATGCGCAGACAGAAAGAAAAATTTCGACATAGTTTTTGGCTTTAAAAGTAGCACAACCACTTTCGACTTTCACTTTTCGCTTTCTCTCCTTCCCTCTCTTTTCGCTTTCCTCGCCTCATTTTTTTTTTGTTGATTTCAACTTGCTGGGCATGTGGTTAGGCTTTATTTTGGTAGGAAGAGTTTCTGAGAAACCTTTCATCATCTTAGAATTAGGTGATCAGAAAGGTGAGGTGGGTAATGGAGCCAAGCTTTTCATGGAGATTTCAGGTCAGTGTTATCATTGGTTTTTTGGCCGTTTGACTCAGTTTCCTTGACTCAAATTGTGCTCATTCTGGTATAGTTTGAGAGATCTCTTCTCCCTGCACAAGTTAGTGGACAAAGCTGTTTCTGACCGGTTTAAAAGTGATTTGATGTCACTAGATGGGACCGTGGATAAAAAAAGGGGGGCTGGACGTATTTTGCCAGATAGTACATCAAAGGGTTTGAGAGAAAAAAAAAAAAAAAAAAAAAAATTGCAAAAAACTCTGCCTGGGGGTCCCACCGTGGCTACTTTCCGATCCAAAGAGGGATGGGATTAATCGGTCCAGAGCCATTCTGTGATTAACCCCCTTGATACGGTAGCTCCTTCTATTAGTGTAATAAAAACTAAGGGATAGTCTAGAGTTCTGAATTTTATTCCTTGTTCTTGTTCATGTGGTAAGCAGAGTTAGTACAGAACGCATGCGCATTCGTAAAATACGTATTAACCTTTTGGCTACTAGAGATTTGGCCCAAAAAACACGTTTTGAAGCTAGTTGAGGGGTTTTTGGTCAATGTCGTGCTGTTTAAGAGCTAAACCTGCCTACAAACCCGTTTTTCCAGGTTGTACACTCCGCGGCCTTTTCATCCAGGTGCTTGCAAAGTTCGGCATGCGCAGAAAGCAAAATTTCGACATAGTTTTAGGCTTTAAAAGTAGCACAACACTTTCGACTTTCACTTTTCGCTTTCTCTCCTTCCCTCTCTTTTCGCTTTCCTCGCCTCATTTTTTTTTTTGTTATTTCAACTTGCTGGGCATTTGGTAGGCTTTATTTTGGTAGGAAGAGTTTCTGAGAAACCTTTCATCATCTTAGAATTAGGTGATCAGAAAGGTAGGTGGGTAATGGAGCAAGCTTTGCATGGAGATTTCAGGTCAGTGGTACATTGGTTTTGTGGCCGTTTCTCCAGTTTCCTTGACTCAATTGTGCTCATTCTGGTATAGTTTGAGAGATCTCTTCTCCCTGCACAAGTTAGTGGACAAAGCTGTTCCTGACCGTTAAAAGTGATGATGTCACTAGATGGGACCGTGGATAAAGCTGGACGTATTTTGCCAGATAGTAATAAAAGGGTTGGAAAAAAAAAAAAAAAAAAATTGCAAAAAACTCTGCCTGGGGTCCCCCGTGCTACTTTCGATCCAAAGAGGGAGGGATTAATCGGTCCCTGAGCCATCTGTGATTAACCCTTGACTACGGTAGCTCCTTCTATTAGTGTAATAAAAACTAAGGATAGTCTTATAGTTCTGAATTTTATTCCGTGTTTTTGTTCATGTGGTAAGCAGAGTTAGTACAGAACGCATGCGCATTCGTAAAATACGTATTAACCTTTGGCTACTAGAGATTTGGCCAAAAACACGTTTTGAAGCTAGTTGAGGGGTTTTTTGGTCAATGTCGTGCTGTTTAGAGCTAAACCTGCCTACAAACCCGTTTTTTCCAGGTTGTACACTCCGCGGCCTTTTCAGCCAGGTGCTTGCAAAGTTCGGCATGCGCAGAAAGCAAAATTTCGACATAGTTTTGGGCTTTAAAAGTTAGCACAACACTTTCGACTTTCACTTTTCGCTTTCTCTCCTTCCCTCTCTTTTCGCATTACTCGCCTAATTTTTTTTTTGTTATTTAAACTTGCTGTGAATTGGTTCGGCTTTATTTTGGTAGGACTTGTATCTGATAAACCTTTCATCATCTTAGAATTAGGTGATCAGAAAGGTAGGTGGGTAATGGATCAAGCTTTTCATGGAGATTTCAGGTCAGTGTTACATTGGTTTTTTTGGCCGTTTCTCCAGTTTCCTTGACTCAATTGTGCTCATTCTGGTATAGTTTGAGAGATCTCTTCTCCCTGCAACAAGTTAGTGGACAAAGCTGTCCTGACCGTTAAAAGTGATGATGTCACTAGATGGGACCGTGGTTAACGCTGGACGTATTTTGCAAGATAGTAATAAAAGGGTTTTATAAAAAAAAAAAAAAAAAATTGCAAAAAACTCTGCCTGGGGTCCCCCGTGCTACTTTCGATCCAAAGAGGGAGGGATTAATCGGTCCCTGAGCCATCTGTGATTAACCCTTGACTACGGTAGCTCCTTCTATTAGTGTAATAAAAACTAAGGATAGTCTATAGTTCTGAATTTTATTCCTTGTTCTTGTTTCATGTGGTAAGCAGAGTTAGTACAGAACGCATGCGCATTCGTAAAATACGTATTACCCTTTGGGCTACTAGAGATTTGGCCCAAAAACCCGTTTTGAAGCCAGTTGAGGGGTTTTTTGGTCAATGTCGTGCTGTTTAAGAGCTAAACCTGCCTACAAACCCGTTTTTTCCAGGTTGTACACTCCGTTGCCTTTTCAGCCAGGTGCTTGCAAAGTTCGGCATGCGCAAGAAAGCAAAATTTCGACATAGTTTTTGGCTTTAAAAGTAGCACAACACTTTCGACTTTCACTTTTCGCTTTCTCTCCTTCCATCTCTTTTCGCTTTCCTCGCCTCATTTTTTTTTTGTTATTTCAACTTGCTGGGCATTTGGTAGGCTTTATTTTGGTAGGAAGAGTTTCTGAGAAACCTTTCATCATCTTAGAATTAGGTGATCAGAAAGGTAGGTGGGTAATGGAGCAAGCTTTTCATGGAGATTTCAGGTCAGTGTTACATTGGTTTTTTTGGCCGTTTCTCCAGTTTCCTTGACTCAATTGTGCTCATTCTGGTATAGTTTGAGAGATCTCTTCTCCCTGCACAAGTTAGTGGACAAAGCTGTTCCTGACCGTTAAAAGTGATGATGTCACTAGATGGGACCGTGGATAAAGCTGGACGTATTTTGCCAGATAGTAATCAAAGGGTTTGAGAAAAAAAAAAAAAAAAAAATTGCAAAAAACTCTGCCTGGGGTCCCCCGTGCTACTTTCGATCCAAAGAGGGAGGGATTAATCGGTCCCTGAGCCATCTGTGATTAACCCCTTGACTACGGTAGCTCCTTCTATTAGTGTAATAAAAACTAAGGATAGTCTATAGTTCTGAATTTTATTCCTTGTTCTTGTTCATGTGGTAAGCAGAGTTAGTACAGAACGCATGCGCATTCGTAAAATACGTATTAACCTTTTGGCTACTAGAGATTTGGCCCAAAAACACGTTTTGAAGCTAGTTGAGGGGTTTTTTGGTCAATGTCGTGCTGTTTAAGAGCTAAACCTGCCTACAAACCCGTTTTTTCCAGGTTGTACACTCCGCGGCCTTTTCAGCCAGGTGCTTGCAAAGTTCGGCATGCGCAGAAAGCAAAATTTCGACATAGTTTTTGGCTTTAAAAGTAGCACAACACTTTCGACTTTCACTTTTCGCTTTCTCTCCTTCCCTCTCTTTTCGCTTTCCTCGCCTCATTTTTTTTTGTTATTTCAACTTGCTGGGCATTTGGTAGGCTTTATTTTGGTAGGAAGAGTTTCTGAGAAACCTTTCATCATCTTAGAATTAGGTGATCAGAAAGGTAGGTGGGTAATGGAGCAAGCTTTTCATGGAGATTTCAGGTCAGTGTTACATTGGTTTTTTTGGCCGTTTCTCCAGTTTCCTTGACTCAATTGTGCTCATTCTGGTATAGTTTGAGAGATCTCTTCTCCCTGCACAAGTTAGTGGACAAAGCTGTTCCTGACCGTTAAAAGTGATGATGTCACTAGATGGGACCGTGGATAAAGCTGGACGTATTTTGCCAGATAGTAATCAAAGGGTTTGAGAAAAAAAAAAAAAAAAAAAATTGCAAAAAACTCTGCCTGGGGTCCCCCGTGCTACTTTCGATCCAAAGAGGGAGGGATTAATCGGTCCCTGAGCCATCTGTGATTAACCCCTTGACTACGGTAGCTCCTTCTATTAGTGTAATAAAAACTAAGGATAGTCTATAGTTCTGAATTTTATTCCTTGTTCTTGTTCATGTGGTAAGCAGAGTTAGTACAGAACGCATGCGCATTCGTAAAATACGTATTAACCTTTTGGCTACTAGAGATTTGGCCCAAAAACACGTTTTGAAGCTAGTTGAGGGGTTTTTTGGTCAATGTCGTGCTGTTTAAGAGCTAAACCTGCCTACAAACCCGTTTTTTCCAGGTTGTACACTCCGCGGCCTTTTCAGCCAGGTGCTTGCAAAGTTCGGCATGCGCAGAAAGCAAAATTTCGACATAGTTTTTGGCTTTAAAAGTAGCACAACACTTTCGACTTTCACTTTTCGCTTTCTCTCCTTCCCTCTCTTTTCGCTTTCCTCGCCTCATTTTTTTTTTCAACTTGCTGGGCATTTGGTAGGCTTTATTTTGGTAGGAAGAGTTTCTGAGAAACCTTTCATCATCTTAGAATTAGGTGATCAGAAAGGTAGGTGGGTAATGGAGCAAGCTTTTCATGGAGATTTCAGGTCAGTGTTACATTGGTTTTTTTGGCCGTTTCTCCAGTTTCCTTGACTCAATTGTGCTCATTCTGGTATAGTTTGAGAGATCTCTTCTCCCTGCACAAGTTAGTGGACAAAGCTGTTCCTGACCGTTAAAAGTGATGATGTCACTAGATGGGACCGTGGATAAAGCTGGACGTATTTTGCCAGATAGTAATCAAAGGGTTTGAGAAAAAAAAAAAAAAAAAATTGCAAAAAACTCTGCCTGGGGTCCCCCGTGCTACTTTCGATCCAAAGAGGGAGGGATTAATCGGTCCCTGAGCCATCTGTGATTAACCCCTTGACTACGGTAGCTCCTTCTATTAGTGTAATAAAAACTAAGGATAGTCTATAGTTCTGAATTTTATTCCTTGTTCTTGTTCATGTGGTAAGCAGAGTTAGTACAGAACGCATGCGCATTCGTAAAATACGTATTAACCTTTTGGCTACTAGAGATTTGGCCCAAAAACACGTTTTGAAGCTAGTTGAGGGGTTTTTTGGTCAATGTCGTGCTGTTTAAGAGCTAAACCTGCCTACAAACCCGTTTTTTCCAGGTTGTACACTCCGCGGCCTTTTCAGCCAGGTGCTTGCAAAGTTCGGCATGCGCAGAAAGCAAAATTTCGACATAGTTTTTGGCTTTAAAAGTAGCACAACACTTTCGACTTTCACTTTTCGCTTTCTCTCCTTCCCTCTCTTTTCGCTTTCCTCGCCTCATTTTTTTTTTGTTATTTCAACTTGCTGGGCATTTGGTAGGCTTTATTTTGGTAGGAAGAGTTTCTGAGAAACCTTTCATCATCTTAGAATTAGGTGATCAGAAAGGTAGGTGGGTAATGGAGCAAGCTTTTCATGGAGATTTCAGGTCAGTGTTACATTGGTTTTTTTGGCCGTTTCTCCAGTTTCCTTGACTCAATTGTGCTCATTCTGGTATAGTTTGAGAGATCTCTTCTCCCTGCACAAGTTAGTGGACAAAGCTGTTCCTGACCGTTAAAAGTGATGATGTCACTAGATGGGACCGTGGATAAAGCTGGACGTATTTTGCCAGATAGTAATCAAAGGGTTTGAGAAAAAAAAAAAAAAAAAATTGCAAAAAACTCTGCCTGGGGTCCCCCGTGCTACTTTCGATCCAAAGAGGGAGGGATTAATCGGTCCCTGAGCCATCTGTGATTAACCCCTTGACTACGGTAGCTCCTTCTATTAGTGTAATAAAAACTAAGGATAGTCTATAGTTCTGAATTTTATTCCTTGTTCTTGTTCATGTGGTAAGCAGAGTTAGTACAGAACGCATGCGCATTCGTAAAATACGTATTAACCTTTTGGCTACTAGAGATTTGGCCCAAAAACACGTTTTGAAGCTAGTTGAGGGGTTTTTTGGTCAATGTCGTGCTGTTTAAGAGCTAAACCTGCCTACAAACCCGTTTTTTCCAGGTTGTACACTCCGCGGCCTTTTCAGCCAGGTGCTTGCAAAGTTCGGCATGCGCAGAAAGCAAAATTTCGACATAGTTTTTGGCTTTAAAAGTAGCACAACACTTTCGACTTTCACTTTTCGCTTTCTCTCCTTCCCTCTCTTTTCGCTTTCCTCGCCTCATTTTTTTTTTGTTATTTCAACTTGCTGGGCATTTGGTAGGCTTTATTTTGGTAGGAAGAGTTTCTGAGAAACCTTTCATCATCTTAGAATTAGGTGATCAGAAAGGTAGGTGGGTAATGGAGCAAGCTTTTCATGGAGATTTCAGGTCAGTGTTACATTGGTTTTTTGGCCGTTTCTCCAGTTTCCTTGACTCAATTGTGCTCATTCTGGTATAGTTTGAGAGATCTCTTCTCCCTGCACAAGTTAGTGGACAAAGCTGTTCCTGACCGTTAAAAGTGATGATGTCACTAGATGGGACCGTGGATAAAGCTGGACGTATTTTGCCAGATAGTAATCAAAGGGTTTGAGAAAAAAAAAAAAAAAAATTGCAAAAAACTCTGCCTGGGGTCCCCCGTGCTACTTTCGATCCAAAGAGGGAGGGATTAATCGGTCCCTGAGCCATCTGTGATTAACCCCTTGACTACGGTAGCTCCTTCTATTAGTGTAATAAAAACTAAGGATAGTCTATAGTTCTGAATTTTATTCCTTGTTCTTGTTCATGTGGTAAGCAGAGTTAGTACAGAACGCATGCGCATTCGTAAAATACGTATTAACCTTTTGGCTACTAGAGATTTGGCCCAAAAACACGTTTTGAAGCTAGTTGAGGGGTTTTTTGGTCAATGTCGTGCTGTTTAAGAGCTAAACCTGCCTACAAACCCGTTTTTTCCAGGTTGTACACTCCGCGGCCTTTTCAGCCAGGTGCTTGCAAAGTTCGGCATGCGCAGAAAGCAAAATTTCGACATAGTTTTTGGCTTTAAAAGTAGCACAACACTTTCGACTTTCACTTTTCGCTTTCTCTCCTTCCCTCTCTTTTCGCTTTCCTCGCCTCATTTTTTTTTTGTTATTTCAACTTGCTGGGCATTTGGTAGGCTTTATTTTGGTAGGAAGAGTTTCTGAGAAACCTTTCATCATCTTAGAATTAGGTGATCAGAAAGGTAGGTGGGTAATGGAGCAAGCTTTTCATGGAGATTTCAGGTCAGTGTTACATTGGTTTTTTTGGCCGTTTCTCCAGTTTCCTTGACTCAATTGTGCTCATTCTGGTATAGTTTGAGAGATCTCTTCCCTGCACAAGTTAGTGGACAAAGCTGTTCTTGACCTTTAAAAGTGATGATGTCACTAGATGGGACCGTGGATAAAGCTGGACGTATTTTGCCAGATAGTAATCAAAGGGTTTGAGAAAAAAAAAAAAAAAAAATTGCAAAAAACTCTGCCTGGGGTCCCCCGTGCTACTTTCGATCCAAAGAGGGAGGGATTAATCGGTCCCTGAGCCATCTGTGATTAACCCTTGACTACGGTAGCTCCTTCTATTAGTGTAATAAAAACTAAGGATAGTCTATAGTTCTGAATTTTATTCCTTGTTCTTGTTCATGTGGTAAGCAGAGTTAGTACAGAACGCATGCGCATTCGTAAAATACGTATTAACCTTTTGGCTACTAGAGATTTGGCCAAAAACACGTTTTGAAGCTAGTTGAGGGGTTTTTTGGTCAATGTCGTGCTGTTTAAGAGCTAAACCTGCCTACAAACCCGTTTTTTCCAGGTTGTACACTCCGCGGCCTTTTCAGCCAGGTGCTTGCAAAGTTCGGCATGCGCAGAAAGCAAAATTTCGACATAGTTTTTGGCTTTAAAAGTAGCACAACACTTTCGACTTTCACTTTTCGCTTTCTCTCCTTCCCTCTCTTTTCGCTTTCCTCGCCTCATTTTTTTTTTGTTATTTCAACTTGCTGGGCATTTGGTAGGCTTTATTTTGGTAGGAAGAGTTTCTGAGAAACCTTTCATCATCTTAGAATTAGGTGATCAGAAAGGTAGGTGGGTAATGGAGCAAGCTTTTCATGGAGATTTCAGGTCAGTGTTACATTGGTTTTTTTGGCCGTTTCTCCAGTTTCCTTGACTCAATTGTGCTCATTCTGGTATAGTTTGAGAGATCTCTTCTCCCTGCACAAGTTAGTGGACAAAGCTGTTCCTGACCGTTAAAAGTGATGATGTCACTAGATGGGACCGTGGATAAAGCTGGACGTATTTTGCCAGATAGTAATCAAAGGGTTTGAGAAAAAAAAAAAAAAAAAAATTGCAAAAAACTCTGCCTGGGGTCCCCCGTGCTACTTTCGATCCAAAGAGGGAGGGATTAATCGGTCCCTGAGCCATCTGTGATTAACCCCTTGACTACGGTAGCTCCTTCTATTAGTGTAATAAAAACTAAGGATAGTCTATAGTTCTGAATTTTATTCCTTGTTCTTGTTCATGTGGTAAGCAGAGTTAGTACAGAACGCATGCGCATTCGTAAAATACGTATTAACCTTTTGGCTACTAGAGATTTGGCCCAAAAACACGTTTTGAAGCTAGTTGAGGGGTTTTTTGGTCAATGTCGTGCTGTTTAAGAGCTAAACCTGCCTACAAACCCGTTTTTTCCAGGTTGTACACTCCGCGGCCTTTTCAGCCAGGTGCTTGCAAAGTTCGGCATGCGCAGAAAGCAAAATTTCGACATAGTTTTTGGCTTTAAAAGTAGCACAACACTTTCGACTTTCACTTTTCGCTTTCTCTCCTTCCCTCTCTTTTCGCTTTCCTCGCCTCATTTTTTTTTGTTATTTCAACTTGCTGGGCATTTGGTAGGCTTTATTTTGGTAGGAAGAGTTTCTGAGAAACCTTTCATCATCTTAGAATTAGGTGATCAGAAAGGTAGGTGGGTAATGGAGCAAGCTTTTCATGGAGATTTCAGGTCAGTGTTACATTGGTTTTTTTGGCCGTTTCTCCAGTTTCCTTGACTCAATTGTGCTCATTCTGGTATAGTTTGAGAGATCTCTTCTCCCTGCACAAGTTAGTGGACAAAGCTGTTCCTGACCGTTAAAAGTGATGATGTCACTAGATGGGACCGTGGATAAAGCTGGACGTATTTTGCCAGATAGTAATCAAAGGGTTTGAGAAAAAAAAAAAAAAAAAATTGCAAAAAACTCTGCCTGGGGTCCCCCGTGCTACTTTCGATCCAAAGAGGGAGGGATTAATCGGTCCCTGAGCCATCTGTGATTAACCCCTTGACTACGGTAGCTCCTTCTATTAGTGTAATAAAAACTAAGGATAGTCTATAGTTCTGAATTTTATTCCTTGTTCTTGTTCATGTGGTAAGCAGAGTTAGTACAGAACGCATGCGCATTCGTAAAATACGTATTAACCTTTTGGCTACTAGAGATTTGGCCCAAAAACACGTTTTGAAGCTAGTTGAGGGGTTTTTTGGTCAATGTCGTGCTGTTTAAGAGCTAAACCTGCCTACAAACCCGTTTTTTCCAGGTTGTACACTCCGCGGCCTTTTCAGCCAGGTGCTTGCAAAGTTCGGCATGCGCAGAAAGCAAAATTTCGACATAGTTTTTGGCTTTAAAAGTAGCACAACACTTTCGACTTTCACTTTTCGCTTTCTCTCCTTCCCTCTCTTTTCGCTTTCCTCGCCTCATTTTTTTTTTGTTATTTCAACTTGCTGGGCATTTGGTAGGCTTTATTTTGGTAGGAAGAGTTTCTGAGTAAACTTTCATCATCTTAGAATTAGGTGATCAGAAAGGTAGGTGGGTAATGGAGCAAGCTTTTCATGGAGATTTCAGGTCAGTGTTACATTGGTTTTTTTGGCCGTTTCTCCAGTTTCCTTGACTCAATTGTGCTCATTCTGGTATAGTTTGAGAGATCTCTTCTCCCTGCACAAGTTAGTGGACAAAGCTGTTCCTGACCGTTAAAAGTGATGATGTCACTAGATGGGACCGTGGATAAAGCTGGACGTATTTTGCCAGATAGTAATCAAAGGGTTTGAGAAAAAAAAAAAAAAAAAATTGCAAAAAACTCTGCCTGGGGTCCCCCGTGCTACTTTCGATCCAAAGAGGGAGGGATTAATCGGTCCCTGAGCCATCTGTGATTAACCCCTTGACTACGGTAGCTCCTTCTATTAGTGTAATAAAAACTAAGGATAGTCTATAGTTCTGAATTTTATTCCTTGTTCTTGTTCATGTGGTAAGCAGAGTTAGTACAGAACGCATGCGCATTCGTAAAATACGTATTAACCTTTTGGCTACTAGAGATTTGGACAAAAAACACGTTTTGAAGCTAGTTGAGGGGTTTTTTGGTCAATGTCGTGCTGTTTAAGAGCTAAACCTGCCTACAAACCCGTTTTTTCCAGGTTGTACACTCCGCGGCCTTTTCAGCCAGGTGCTTGCAAAGTTCGGCATGCGCAGAAAGCAAAATTTCGACATAGTTTTTGGCTTTAAAAGTAGCACAACACTTTCGACTTTCACTTTTCGCTTTCTCTCCTTCCCTCTCTTTTCGCTTTCCTCGCCTCATTTTTTTTTTATTTTCAACTTGCTGGGCATTTGGTAGGCTTTATTTTGGTAGGAAGAGTTTCTGAGAAACCTTTCATCATCTTAGAATTAGGTGATCAGAAAGGTAGGTGGGTAATGGAGCAAGCTTTTCATGGAGATTTCAGGTCAGTGTTACATTGGTTTTTTTGGCCGTTTCTCCAGTTTCCTTGACTCAATTGTGCTCATTCTGGTATAGTTTGAGAGATCTCTTCTCCCTGCACAAGTTAGTGGACAAAGCTGTTCCTGACCGTTAAAAGTGATGATGTCACTAGATGGGACCGTGGATAAAGCTGGACGTATTTTGCCAGATAGTAATCAAAGGGTTTGAGAAAAAAAAAAAAAAAAAAATTGCAAAAAACTCTGCCTGGGGTCCCCGTGCTACTTTCGATCCAAAGAGGGAGGGATTAATCGGTCCCTGAGCCATCTGTGATTAACCCCTTGACTACGGTAGCTCCTTCTATTAGTGTAATAAAAACTAAGGATAGTCTATAGTTCTGAATTTTATTCCTTGTTCTTGTTCATGTGGTAAGCAGAGTTAGTACAGAACGCATGCGCATTCGTAAAATACGTATTAACCTTTTGGCTACTAGAGATTTGGCCCAAAAACACGTTCAGTGAAGCTAGTGGAGGGCTTTTTGGGTCAATGTCGTGCTGTTTAAGAGCTAAACCTGCCTACAAACCCGTTTTTCCAGGTTGTACACTCCGCGGCCTTTTCAGCCAGGTGCTTGCAAAGTTCGGCATGCGCAGAAAGCAAAATTTCGACATAGTTTTTGGCTTTAAAAGTAGCACAACACTTTCGACTTTCACTTTTCGCTTTCTCTCCTTCCCTCTCTTTTCGCTTTCCTGCCTCATTTTTTTTTGTTATTTCAACTTGCTGGGCATTTGGTAGGCTTTATTTTGGTAGGAAGAGTTTCTGAGAAACCTTTCATCATCTTAGAATTAGGTGATCAGAAAGGTAGGTGGGTAATGGAGCAAGCTTTTCATGGAGATTTCAGGTCAGTGTTACATTGGTTTTTTTGGCCGTTTCTCCAGTTTCCTTGACTCAATTGTGCTCATTCTGGTATAGTTTGAGAGATCTCTTCTCCCTGCACAAGTTAGTGGACAAAGCTGTTCCTGACCGTTAAAAGTGATGATGTCACTAGATGGGACCGTGGATAAAGCTGGACGTATTTTGCCAGATAGTAATCAAAGGGTTTGAGAAAAAAAAAAAAAAAAAAATTGCAAAAAACTCTGCCTGGGGTCCCCCGTGCTACTTTCGATCCAAAGAGGGAGGGATTAATCGGTCCCTGAGCCATCTGTGATTAACCCCTTGACTACGGTAGCTCCTTCTATTAGTGTAATAAAAACTAAGGATAGTCTATAGTTCTGAATTTTATTCCTTGTTCTTGTTCATGTGGTAAGCAGAGTTAGTACAGAACGCATGCGCATTCGTAAAATACGTATTAACCTTTGGCTACTAGAGATTTGGCCCAAAAACACGTTTTGAAGCTAGTTGAGGGGTTTTTTGGTCAATGTCGTGCTGTTTAAGAGCTAAACCTGCCTACAAACCCGTTTTTCCAGGTTGTACACTCCGCGGCCTTTTCAGCCAGGTGCTTGCAAAGTTCGGCATGCGCAGAAAGCAAAATTTCGACATAGTTTTTGGCTTTAAAAGTAGCACAACACTTTCGACTTTCACTTTTCGCTTTCTCTCCTTCCCTCTCTTTTCGCTTTCCTCGCCTCATTTTTTTTTGTTATTTCAACTTGCTGGGCATTTGGTAGGCTTTATTTTGGTAGGAAGAGTTTCTGAGAAACCTTTCATCATCTTAGAATTAGGTGATCAGAAAGGTAGGTGGGTAATGGAGCAAGCTTTTCATGGAGATTTCAGGTCAGTGTTACATTGGTTTTTTGGCCGTTTCTCCAGTTTCCTTGACTCAATTGTGCTCATTCTGGTATAGTTTGAGAGATCTCTTCTCCCTGCACAAGTTAGTGGACAAAGCTGTTCCTGACCGTTAAAAGTGATGATGTCACTAGATGGGACCGTGGATAAAGCTGGACGTATTTTGCCAGATAGTAATCAAAGGGTTTGAGAAAAAAAAAAAAAAAAAATTGCAAAAAACTCTGCCTGGGGTCCCCCGTGCTACTTTCGATCCAAAGAGGGAGGGATTAATCGGTCCCTGAGCCATCTGTGATTAACCCCTTGACTACGGTAGCTCCTTCTATTAGTGTAATAAAAACTAAGGATAGTCTATAGTTCTGAATTTTATTCCTTGTTCTTGTTCATGTGGTAAGCAGAGTTAGTACAGAACGCATGCGCATTCGTAAAATACGTATTAACCTTTTGGCTACTAGAGATTTGGCCCAAAAACACGTTTTGAAGCTAGTTGAGGGGTTTTTGGTCAATGTCGTGCTGTTTAAGAGCTAAACCTGCCTACAAACCCGTTTTTTCCAGGTTGTACACTCCGCGGCCTTTTCAGCCAGGTGCTTGCAAAGTTCGGCATGCGCAGAAAGCAAAATTTCGACATAGTTTTTGGCTTTAAAAGTAGCACAACACTTTCGACTTTCACTTTTCGCTTTCTCTCCTTCCCTCTCTTTTCGCTTTCCTCGCCTCATTTTTTTTTTGTTATTTCAACTTGCTGGGCATTTGGTAGGCTTTATTTTGGTAGGAAGAGTTTCTGAGAAACCTTTCATCATCTTAGAATTAGGTGATCAGAAAGGTAGGTGGGTAATGGAGCAAGCTTTTCATGGAGATTTCAGGTCAGTGTTACATTGGTTTTTTTGGCCGTTTCTCCAGTTTCCTTGACTCAATTGTGCTCATTCTGGTATAGTTTGAGAGATCTCTTCTCCCTGCACAAGTTAGTGGACAAAGCTGTTCCTGACCGTTAAAAGTGATGATGTCACTAGATGGGACCGTGGATAAAGCTGGACGTATTTTGCCAGATAGTAATCAAAGGGTTTGAGAAAAAAAAAAAAAAAAAATTGCAAAAAACTCTGCCTGGGGTCCCCCGTGCTACTTTCGATCCAAAGAGGGAGGGATTAATCGGTCCCTGAGCCATCTGTGATTAACCCCTTGACTACGGTAGCTCCTTCTATTAGTGTAATAAAAACTAAGGATAGTCTATAGTTCTGAATTTTATTCCTTGTTCTTGTTCATGTGGTAAGCAGAGTTAGTACAGAACGCATGCGCATTCGTAAAATACGTATTAACCTTTTGGCTACTAGAGATTTGGCCCAAAAACACGTTTTGAAGCTAGTTGAGGGGTTTTTTGGTCAATGTCGTGCTGTTTAAGAGCTAAACCTGCCTACAAACCCGTTTTTTCCAGGTTGTACACTCCGCGGCCTTTTCAGCCAGGTGCTTGCAAAGTTCGGCATGCGCAGAAAGCAAAATTTCGACATAGTTTTTGGCTTTAAAAGTAGCACAACACTTTCGACTTTCACTTTTCGCTTTCTCTCCTTCCCTCTCTTTTCGCTTTCCTCGCCTCATTTTTTTTTGTTATTTCAACTTGCTGGGCATTTGGTAGGCTTTATTTTGGTAGGAAGAGTTTCTGAGAAACCTTTCATCATCTTAGAATTAGGTGATCAGAAAGGTAGGTGGGTAATGGAGCAAGCTTTTCATGGAGATTTCAGGTCAGTGTTACATTGGTTTTTTTGGCCGTTTCTCCAGTTTCCTTGACTCAATTGTGCTCATTCTGGTATAGTTTGAGAGATCTCTTCTCCCTGCACAAGTTAGTGGACAAAGCTGTTCCTGACCGTTAAAAGTGATGATGTCACTAGATGGGACCGTGGATAAAGCTGGACGTATTTTGCCAGATAGTAATCAAAGGGTTTGAGAAAAAAAAAAAAAAAAAAATTGCAAAAAACTCTGCCTGGGGTCCCCCGTGCTACTTTCGATCCAAAGAGGGAGGGATTAATCGGTCCCTGAGCCATCTGTGATTAACCCCTTGACTACGGTAGCTCCTTCTATTAGTGTAATAAAAACTAAGGATAGTCTATAGTTCTGAATTTTATTCCTTGTTCTTGTTCATGTGGTAAGCAGAGTTAGTACAGAACGCATGCGCATTCGTAAAATACGTATTAACCTTTTGGCTACTAGAGATTTGGCCCAAAAACACGTTTTGAAGCTAGTTGAGGGGTTTTTTGGTCAATGTCGTGCTGTTTAAGAGCTAAACCTGCCTACAAACCCGTTTTTTCCAGGTTGTACACTCCGCGGCCTTTTCAGCCAGGTGCTTGCAAAGTTCGGCATGCGCAGAAAGCAAAATTTCGACATAGTTTTTGGCTTTAAAAGTAGCACAACACTTTCGACTTTCACTTTTCGCTTTCTCTCCTTCCCTCTCTTTTCGCTTTCCTCGCCTCATTTTTTTTTGTTATTTCAACTTGCTGGGCATTTGGTAGGCTTTATTTTGGTAGGAAGAGTTTCTGAGAAACCTTTCATCATCTTAGAATTAGGTGATCAGAAAGGTAGGTGGGTAATGGAGCAAGCTTTTCATGGAGATTTCAGGTCAGTGTTACATTGGTTTTTTTGGCCGTTTCTCCAGTTTCCTTGACTCAATTGTGCTCATTCTGGTATAGTTTGAGAGATCTCTTCTCCCTGCACAAGTTAGTGGACAAAGCTGTTCCTGACCGTTAAAAGTGATGATGTCACTAGATGGGACCGTGGATAAAGCTGGACGTATTTTGCCAGATAGTAATCAAAGGGTTTGAGAAAAAAAAAAAAAAAAAAATTGCAAAAAACTCTGCCTGGGGTCCCCCGTGCTACTTTCGATCCAAAGAGGGAGGGATTAATCGGTCCCTGAGCCATCTGTGATTAACCCCTTGACTACGGTAGCTCCTTCTATTAGTGTAATAAAAACTAAGGATAGTCTATAGTTCTGAATTTTATTCCTTGTTCTTGTTCATGTGGTAAGCAGAGTTAGTACAGAACGCATGCGCATTCGTAAAATACGTATTAACCTTTTGGCTACTAGAGATTTGGCCAAAAACACGTTTTGAAGCTAGTTGAGGGGTTTTTTGGTCAATGTCGTGCTGTTTAAGAGCTAAACCTGCCTACAAACCCGTTTTTTCCAGGTTGTACACTCCGCGGCCTTTTCAGCCAGGTGCTTGCAAAGTTCGGCATGCGCAGAAAGCAAAATTTCGACATAGTTTTTGGCTTTAAAAGTAGCACAACACTTTCGACTTTCACTTTTCGCTTTCTCTCCTTCCCTCTCTTTTCGCTTTCCTCGCCTCATTTTTTTTTTTTATTTCAACTTGCTGGGCATTTGGTAGGCTTTATTTTGGTAGGAAGAGTTTCTGAGAAACCTTTCATCATCTTAGAATTAGGTGATCAGAAAGGTAGGTGGGTAATGGAGCAAGCTTTTCATGGAGATTTCAGGTCAGTGTTACATTGGTTTTTTGGCCGTTTCTCCAGTTTCCTTGACTCAATTGTGCTCATTCTGGTATAGTTTGAGAGATCTCTTCTCCCTGCACAAGTTAGTGGACAAAGCTGTTCCTGACCGTTAAAAGTGATGATGTCACTAGATGGGACCGTGGATAAAGCTGGACGTATTTTGCCAGATAGTAATCAAAGGGTTTGAGAAAAAAAAAAAAAAAAAATTGCAAAAAACTCTGCCTGGGGTCCCCCGTGCTACTTTCGATCCAAAGAGGGAGGGATTAATCGGTCCCTGAGCCATCTGTGATTAACCCCTTGACTACGGTAGCTCCTTCTATTAGTGTAATAAAAACTAAGGATAGTCTATAGTTCTGAATTTTATTCCTTGTTCTTGTTCATGTGGTAAGCAGAGTTAGTACAGAACGCATGCGCATTCGTAAAATACGTATTAACCTTTTGGCTACTAGAGATTTGGCCCAAAAACACGTTTTGAAGCTAGTTGAGGGGTTTTTTGGTCAATGTCGTGCTGTTTAAGAGCTAAACCTGCCTACAAACCCGTTTTTTCCAGGTTGTACACTCCGCGGCCTTTTCAGCCAGGTGCTTGCAAAGTTCGGCATGCGCAGAAAGCAAAATTTCGACATAGTTTTTGGCTTTAAAAGTAGCACAACACTTTCGACTTTCACTTTTCGCTTTCTCTCCTTCCCTCTCTTTTCGCTTTCCTCGCCTCATTTTTTTTTGTTATTTCAACTTGCTGGGCATTTGGTAGGCTTTATTTTGGTAGGAAGAGTTTCTGAGAAACCTTTCATCATCTTAGAATTAGGTGATCAGAAAGGTAGGTGGGTAATGGAGCAAGCTTTTCATGGAGATTTCAGGTCAGTGTTACATTGGTTTTTTTGGCCGTTTCTCCAGTTTCCTTGACTCAATTGTGCTCATTCTGGTATAGTTTGAGAGATCTCTTCTCCCTGCACAAGTTAGTGGACAAAGCTGTTCCTGACCGTTAAAAGTGATGATGTCACTAGATGGGACCGTGGATAAAGCTGGACGTATTTTGCCAGATAGTAATCAAAGGGTTTGAGAAAAAAAAAAAAAAAAAAAATTGCAAAAAACTCTGCCTGGGGTCCCCCGTGCTACTTTCGATCCAAAGAGGGAGGGATTAATCGGTCCCTGAGCCATCTGTGATTAACCCCTTGACTACGGTAGCTCCTTCTATTAGTGTAATAAAAACTAAGGATAGTCTATAGTTCTGAATTTTATTCCTTGTTCTTGTTCATGTGGTAAGCAGAGTTAGTACAGAACGCATGCGCATTCGTAAAATACGTATTAACCTTTGGCTACTAGAGATTTGGCCAAAAACACGTTTTGAAGCTAGTTGAGGGGTTTTTTGGTCAATGTCGTGCTGTTTAAGAGCTAAACCTGCCTACAAACCCGTTTTTTCCAGGTTGTACACTCCGCGGCCTTTTCAGCCAGGTGCTTGCAAAGTTCGGCATGCGCAGAAAGCAAAATTTCGACATAGTTTTTGGCTTTAAAAGTAGCACAACACTTTCGACTTTCACTTTTCGCTTTCTCTCCTTCCCTCTCTTTTCGCTTTCCTCGCCTCATTTTTTTTTGTTATTTCAACTTGCTGGGCATTTGGTAGGCTTTATTTTGGTAGGAAGAGTTTCTGAGAAACCTTTCATCATCTTAGAATTAGGTGATCAGAAAGGTAGGTGGGTAATGGAGCAAGCTTTTCATGGAGATTTCAGGTCAGTGTTACATTGGTTTTTTTGGCCGTTTCTCCAGTTTCCTTGACTCAATTGTGCTCATTCTGGTATAGTTTGAGAGATCTCTTCTCCCTGCACAAGTTAGTGGACAAAGCTGTTCCTGACCGTTAAAAGTGATGATGTCACTAGATGGGACCGTGGATAAAGCTGGACGTATTTTGCCAGATAGTAATCAAAGGGTTTGAGAAAAAAAAAAAAAAAAAATTGCAAAAAACTCTGCCTGGGGTCCCCCGTGCTACTTTCGATCCAAAGAGGGAGGGATTAATCGGTCCCTGAGCCATCTGTGATTAACCCCTTGACTACGGTAGCTCCTTCTATTAGTGTAATAAAAACTAAGGATAGTCTATAGTTCTGAATTTTATTCCTTGTTCTTGTTCATGTGGTAAGCAGAGTTAGTACAGAACGCATGCGCATTCGTAAAATACGTATTAACCTTTTGGCTACTAGAGATTTGGCCCAAAAACACGTTTTGAAGCTAGTTGAGGGGTTTTTTGGTCAATGTCGTGCTGTTTAAGAGCTAAACCTGCCTACAAACCCGTTTTTTCCAGGTTGTACACTCCGCGGCCTTTTCAGCCAGGTGCTTGCAAAGTTCGGCATGCGCAGAAAGCAAAATTTCGACATAGTTTTTGGCTTTAAAAGTAGCACAACACTTTCGACTTTCACTTTTCGCTTTCTCTCCTTCCCTCTCTTTTCGCTTTCCTCGCCTCATTTTTTTTTGTTATTTCAACTTGCTGGGCATTTGGTAGGCTTTATTTTGGTAGGAAGAGTTTCTGAGAAACCTTTCATCATCTTAGAATTAGGTGATCAGAAAGGTAGGTGGGTAATGGAGCAAGCTTTTCATGGAGATTTCAGGTCAGTGTTACATTGGTTTTTTTGGCCGTTTCTCCAGTTTCCTTGACTCAATTGTGCTCATTCTGGTATAGTTTGAGAGATCTCTTCTCCCTGCACAAGTTAGTGGACAAAGCTGTTCCTGACCGTTAAAAGTGATGATGTCACTAGATGGGACCGTGGATAAAGCTGGACGTATTTTGCCAGATAGTAATCAAAGGGTTTGAGAAAAAAAAAAAAAAAAAAAATTGCAAAAAACTCTGCCTGGGGTCCCCCGTGCTACTTTCGATCCAAAGAGGGAGGGATTAATCGGTCCCTGAGCCATCTGTGATTAACCCCTTGACTACGGTAGCTCCTTCTATTAGTGTAATAAAAACTAAGGATAGTCTATAGTTCTGAATTTTATTCCTTGTTCTTGTTCATGTGGTAAGCAGAGTTAGTACAGAACGCATGCGCATTCGTAAAATACGTATTAACCTTTTGGCTACTAGAGATTTGGCCCAAAAACACGTTTTGAAGCTAGTTGAGGGGTTTTTTGGTCAATGTCGTGCTGTTTAAGAGCTAAACCTGCCTACAAACCCGTTTTTTCCAGGTTGTACACTCCGCGGCCTTTTCAGCCAGGTGCTTGCAAAGTTCGGCATGCGCAGAAAGCAAAATTTCGACATAGTTTTTGGCTTTAAAAGTAGCACAACACTTTCGACTTTCACTTTTCGCTTTCTCTCCTTCCCTCTCTTTTCGCTTTCCTCGCCTCATTTTTTTTTGTTTTTCAACTTGCTGGGCATTTGGTAGGCTTTATTTTGGTAGGAAGAGTTTCTGAGAAACCTTTCATCATCTTAGAATTAGGTGATCAGAAAGGTAGGTGGGTAATGGAGCAAGCTTTTCATGGAGATTTCAGGTCAGTGTTACATTGGTTTTTTTGGCCGTTTCTCCAGTTTCCTTGACTCAATTGTGCTCATTCTGGTATAGTTTGAGAGATCTCTTCTCCCTGCACAAGTTAGTGGACAAAGCTGTTCCTGACCGTTAAAAGTGATGATGTCACTAGATGGGACCGTGGATAAAGCTGGACGTATTTTGCCAGATAGTAATCAAAGGGTTTGAGAAAAAAAAAAAAAAAAAATTGCAAAAAACTCTGCCTGGGGTCCCCCGTGCTACTTTCGATCCAAAGAGGGAGGGATTAATCGGTCCCTGAGCCATCTGTGATTAACCCCTTGACTACGGTAGCTCCTTCTATTAGTGTAATAAAAACTAAGGATAGTCTATAGTTCTGAATTTTATTCCTTGTTCTTGTTCATGTGGTAAGCAGAGTTAGTACAGAACGCATGCGCATTCGTAAAATACGTATTAACCTTTTGGCTACTAGAGATTTGGCCCAAAAACACGTTTTGAAGCTAGTTGAGGGGTTTTTTGGTCAATGTCGTGCTGTTTAAGAGCTAAACCTGCCTACAAACCCGTTTTTTCCAGGTTGTACACTCCGCGGCCTTTTCAGCCAGGTGCTTGCAAAGTTCGGCATGCGCAGAAAGCAAAATTTCGACATAGTTTTTGGCTTTAAAAGTAGCACAACACTTTCGACTTTCACTTTTCGCTTTCTCTCCTTCCCTCTCTTTTCGCTTTCCTCGCCTCATTTTTTTTTGTTATTTCAACTTGCTGGGCATTTGGTAGGCTTTATTTTGGTAGGAAGAGTTTCTGAGAAACCTTTCATCATCTTAGAATTAGGTGATCAGAAAGGTAGGTGGGTAATGGAGCAAGCTTTTCATGGAGATTTCAGGTCAGTGTTACATTGGTTTTTTGGCCGTTTCTCCAGTTTCCTTGACTCAATTGTGCTCATTCTGGTATAGTTTGAGAGATCTCTTCTCCCTGCACAAGTTAGTGGACAAAGCTGTTCCTGACCGTTAAAAGTGATGATGTCACTAGATGGGACCGTGGATAAAGCTGGACGTATTTTGCCAGATAGTAATCAAAGGGTTTGAGAAAAAAAAAAAAAAAAAATTGCAAAAAACTCTGCCTGGGGTCCCCCGTGCTACTTTCGATCCAAAGAGGGAGGGATTAATCGGTCCCTGAGCCATCTGTGATTAACCCCTTGACTACGGTAGCTCCTTCTATTAGTGTAATAAAAACTAAGGATAGTCTATAGTTCTGAATTTTATTCCTTGTTCTTGTTCATGTGGTAAGCAGAGTTAGTACAGAACGCATGCGCATTCGTAAAATACGTATTAACCTTTTGGCTACTAGAGATTTGGCCCAAAAACACGTTTTGAAGCTAGTTGAGGGGTTTTTGGTCAATGTCGTGCTGTTTAAGAGCTAAACCTGCCTACAAACCCGTTTTTTCCAGGTTGTACACTCCGCGGCCTTTTCAGCCAGGTGCTTGCAAAGTTCGGCATGCGCAGAAAGCAAAATTTCGACATAGTTTTAGGCTTTAAAAGTAGCACAACACTTTCGACATTCACTTTTCGCTTTCTCTCCTTCCCTCTCTTTTCGCTTTCCTCGCCTCATTTTTTTTGTTATTTCAACTTGCTGGGCATTTGGTAGGCTTTATTTTGGTAGGAAGAGTTTCTGAGAAACCTTTCATCATCTTAGAATTAGGTGATCAGAAAGGTAGGTGGGTAATGGAGCAAGCTTTTCATGGAGATTTCAGGTCAGTGTTACATTGGTTTTTTTGGCCGTTTCTCCAGTTTCCTTGACTCAATTGTGCTCATTCTGGTATAGTTTGAGAGATCTCTTCTCCCTGCACAAGTTAGTGGACAAAGCTGTTCCTGACCGTTAAAAGTGATGATGTCACTAGATGGGACCGTGGATAAAGCTGGACGTATTTTGCCAGATAGTAATCAAAGGGTTTGAGAAAAAAAAAAAAAAAAAATTGCAAAAAACTCTGCCTGGGGTCCCCCGTGCTACTTTCGATCCAAAGAGGGAGGGATTAATCGGTCCCTGAGCCATCTGTGATTAACCCCTTGACTACGGTAGCTCCTTCTATTAGTGTAATAAAAACTAAGGATAGTCTATAGTTCTGAATTTTATTCCTTGTTCTTGTTCATGTGGTAAGCAGAGTTAGTACAGAACGCATGCGCATTCGTAAAATACGTATTAACCTTTTGGCTACTAGAGATTTGGCCCAAAAACACGTTTTGAAGCTAGTTGAGGGGTTTTTTGGTCAATGTCGTGCTGTTTAAGAGCTAAACCTGCCTACAAACCCGTTTTTTCCAGGTTGTACACTCCGCGGCCTTTTCAGCCAGGTGCTTGCAAAGTTCGGCATGCGCAGAAAGCAAAATTTCGACATAGTTTTTGGCTTTAAAAGTAGCACAACACTTTCGACTTTCACTTTTCGCTTTCTCTCCTTCCCTCTCTTTTCGCTTTCCTCGCCTCATTTTTTTTTGTTTTTCAACTTGCTGGGCATTTGGTAGGCTTTATTTTGGTAGGAAGAGTTTCTGAGAAACCTTTCATCATCTTAGAATTAGGTGATCAGAAAGGTAGGTGGGTAATGGAGCAAGCTTTTCATGGAGATTTCAGGTCAGTGTTACATTGGTTTTTTTGGCCGTTTCTCCAGTTTCCTTGACTCAATTGTGCTCATTCTGGTATAGTTTGAGAGATCTCTTCTCCCTGCACAAGTTAGTGGACAAAGCTGTTCCTGACCGTTAAAAGTGATGATGTCACTAGATGGGACCGTGGATAAAGCTGGACGTATTTTGCCAGATAGTAATCAAAGGGTTTGAGAAAAAAAAAAAAAAAAAATTGCAAAAAACTCTGCCTGGGGTCCCCCGTGCTACTTTCGATCCAAAGAGGGAGGGATTAATCGGTCCCTGAGCCATCTGTGATTAACCCCTTGACTACGGTAGCTCCTTCTATTAGTGTAATAAAAACTAAGGATAGTCTATAGTTCTGAATTTTATTCCTTGTTCTTGTTCATGTGGTAAGCAGAGTTAGTACAGAACGCATGCGCATTCGTAAAATACGTATTAACCTTTTGGCTACTAGAGATTTGGCCCAAAAACACGTTTTGAAGCTAGTTGAGGGGTTTTTTGGTCAATGTCGTGCTGTTTAAGAGCTAAACCTGCCTACAAACCCGTTTTTTCCAGGTTGTACACTCCGCGGCCTTTTCAGCCAGGTGCTTGCAAAGTTCGGCATGCGCAGAAAGCAAAATTTCGACATAGTTTTTGGCTTTAAAAGTAGCACAACACTTTCGACTTTCACTTTTCGCTTTCTCTCCTTCCCTCTCTTTTCGCTTTCCTCGCCTCATTTTTTTTTGTTATTTCAACTTGCTGGGCATTTGGTAGGCTTTATTTTGGTAGGAAGAGTTTCTGAGAAACCTTTCATCATCTTAGAATTAGGTGATCAGAAAGGTAGGTGGGTAATGGAGCAAGCTTTTCATGGAGATTTCAGGTCAGTGTTACATTGGTTTTTTTGGCCGTTTCTCCAGTTTCCTTGACTCAATTGTGCTCATTCTGGTATAGTTTGAGAGATCTCTTCTCCCTGCACAAGTTAGTGGACAAAGCTGTTCCTGACCGTTAAAAGTGATGATGTCACTAGATGGGACCGTGGATAAAGCTGGACGTATTTTGCCAGATAGTAATCAAAGGGTTTGAGAAAAAAAAAAAAAAAAAAATTGCAAAAAACTCTGCCTGGGGTCCCCCGTGCTACTTTCGATCCAAAGAGGGAGGGATTAATCGGTCCCTGAGCCATCTGTGATTAACCCCTTGACTACGGTAGCTCCTTCTATTAGTGTAATAAAAACTAAGGATAGTCTATAGTTCTGAATTTTATTCCTTGTTCTTGTTCATGTGGTAAGCAGAGTTAGTACAGAACGCATGCGCATTCGTAAAATACGTATTAACCTTTTGGCTACTAGAGATTTGGCCCAAAAACACGTTTTGAAGCTAGTTGAGGGGTTTTTTGGTCAATGTCGTGCTGTTTAAGAGCTAAACCTGCCTACAAACCCGTTTTTTCCAGGTTGTACACTCCGCGGCCTTTCAGCCAGGTGCTTGCAAAGTTCGGCATGCGCAGAAAGCAAAATTTCGACATAGTTTTTGGCTTTAAAAGTAGCACAACACTTTCGACTTTCACTTTTCGCTTTCTCTCCTTCCCTCTCTTTTCGCTTTCCTCGCCTCATTTTTTTTTTGTTATTTCAACTTGCTGGGCATTTGGTAGGCTTTATTTTGGTAGGAAGAGTTTCTGAGAAACCTTTCATCATCTTAGAATTAGGTGATCAGAAGGTACGTGGGTAATGGAGCAAGCTTTTCATGGAGGATTTCAGGTCAGTGTTACATTGGTTTTTTTGGCCGTTTCTCCAGTTTCCTTGACTCAATTGTGCTCATTCTGGTATAGTTTGAGAGATCTCTTCTCCTGCACAAGTTAGTGGACAAAGATGTTCCTGACCGTTAAAAGTGATGATGTCACTAGATGGGACCGTGGATAAAGCTGGACGTATTTTGCCAGATAGTAATCAAAGGGTTTGAGAAAAAAAAAAAAAAAAATTGCAAAAAACTCTGACTGGGGTCCCCCGTGCTACTTTCGATCCAAAGAGGGAGGGATTAATCGGTCCCTGAGCCATCTGTGATTAACCCCTGACTACGGTTAGCTCCTTCTATTAGTGTAATAAAAACTAAGGATAGTCTATAGTTCTGAATTTTATTCCTTGTTCTTGTTCATGTGGTAAGCAGAGTTAGTACAGAACGCATGCGCATTTCGTAAAATACGTATTAACCTTTGGCTACTAGAGATTTGGCCCAAAAAACAACGTTTTGAAGCTAGTTGAGGGGTTTTTTTTGGTCAATGTCGTGCTGTTTAAGAGCTAAACTGCCTACAAACCCGTTTTTCCAGGTTGTACACTCCGCGGCCTTTTCAGCCAGGTGCTTGCAAAGTTCGGCATGCGCAGAAAGCAAAATTTCGACATAGTTTTTGGCTTTAAAAGTAGCACAACACTTTCGACTTTCACTTTTCGCTTTCTCTCCTTCCCTCTCTTTTCGCTTTCCTCGCCTCATTTTTTTTGTTATTTCAACTTGCTGGGCATTTGGTAGGCTTTATTTTGGTTAGGAAGAGTACTTCTGAGAATAACCTTTCAATCATCTTAAGAATGTAGGTGATCCGAAAAGGTAGGTGGGTAATGGAGCAAGCTTTTCATGGAGATTTCAGGTCAGTGTTCCATTGGGTTTGTTTTTGGCCGTTTCTCCAGTTTCCTTGACTCAATTGTGCTCATTCGTGGTATATGTTAAGAGCCGGAGCTCTTCTCCATGCACCAAGTTAAGGTGGCCAAAGCTGGGTTCATGAGCCGTTAAACGTGATGAGGTCACGAGATGGGGACCGTGGCTAAAGCTGGACGTATTTTGCCAGCTAGTAATCAAAGGGTTTGAGAAAAAAAAAAAAAAAAAATTGCAAAAAACTCTGCCTGGGGTCCCCCGTGCTACTTTCGATCCAAAGAGGGAGGGATTAATCGGGCCCTGAGCCATCTGTGAGTAAACCATTGATTACGGTAGCTCCTTATAGTAGTGTAATAAAAAGAAGGATAGTCTATAGTTCTGAATTTTATTCCTTGTACTTGCTCCTGTGGCTAAGCAGAGTTAGTACAGAACAGCCTATGCGCATTCGTAAAATACGTAATTAACCTTTTGGTGACTAGAGATTTGGCCCCAAAAACACGGTTTGAACAGTAGTTGAGGGGTTTTTTTGGTCAATGTCGTACGTTTTAAGAGCTAAACCTGCCTACAAACTCCGTTTTTTCCAGGTTGTACACTCCGCGGCTTTTCAGCCAGGTGCTTGCAAAGTTCGGCATGCGCAGAAAGCAAAATTTCGACATAGTTTTTGGCTTTAAAAGTAGCACAACACTTTCGACTTTCACTTTTCGCTTTCTCTCCTTCCCTCTCTTTTCGCTTTCCTGCCTCATTTTTTTTTTATTTCAACTTGCTGGGCATTTGGTAGGCTTTATTTTGGTAGGAAGAGTTTCTGAGAAACCTCATCATCTTAGAATTAGGTGATCAGAAAGGTAGGTGGGTAATGGAGCAAGCTTTTCATGGAGATTTCAGGTCAGTGTTACATTGGTTTTTTTGGCCGTTTCTCCAGTTTCCTTGACTCAATTGTGCTCATTCTGGTATAGTTTGAGAGATCTCTTCTCCCTGCACAAGTTAGTGGACAAAGCTGTTCCTGACCGTTAAAAGTGATGATGTCACAAGATGGGACCGTGGATAAAGCTGGACGTATTTTGCCAGATAGTAATCAAAGGGTTTGAGAAAAAAAAAAAAAAAAAAATTGCAAAAAACTCTGCCTGGGGTCCCCCGTGCTACTTTCGATCCAAAGAGGGAGGGATTAATCGGTCCCTGAGCCATCTGTGATTAACCCCTTGACTACGGTAGCTTCTATTAGTGTAATAAAAACTAAGGATAGTCTATAGTTCTGAATTTTATTCCTTGTTCTTGTTCATGTGGTAAGCAGAGTTAGTACAGAACGCATGCGCATTCGTAAAATACGTATTAACCTTTGGCTACTAGAGATTTGGGCGAAAAACACGTTTTGAAGCTAGTTGAGGGGTTTTTTTGGTCACTGTCGTGCTGTTTAAGAGCTAAACCTGCCTACAAACCCGTTTTTTCCAGGTTGTACACTCCGCGGCCTTTTCAGCCAGGTGCTTGCAAAGTTCGGCATGCGCAGAAAGCAAAATTTCGACATAGTTTTTGGCTTTAAAAGTAGCACAACACTTTCGACTTTCACTTTTCGCTTTCTCTCCTTCCCTCTCTTTTCGCTTTCCTTGCCTCATTTTTTTTGTTTTCAACTTGCTGGGCATTTGGTAGGCTTTATTTTGGTAGGAAGAGTTTCTGAGAAACTTTCATCATCTTAGAATTAGGTGATCAGAAAGGTAGGTGGGTAATGGAGCAAGCTTTTCATGGAGATTTCAGGTCAGTGTTACATTGGTTTTTTTGGCCGTTTCTCCAGTTTCCTTGACTGAATTGTGCTCATTCTGGTATAGTTTGAGAGATCTCTTCTCCCTGCACAAGTTAGTGGACAAAGCTGTTCCTGACCGTTAAAAGTGATGATGTCACAAGATGGGACCGTGGATAAAGCTGGACGTATTTTGCCAGATAGTAATCAAAGGGTTTGAGAAAAAAAAAAAAAAAAATTGCAAAAAACTCTGCCTGGGGTCCCCCGTGCTACTTTCGATCCAAGAGGGAGGGATTAATCGGTCCCTGAGCCATCTGTGATTAACCCCTTGACTACGGTAGCTCCTTCTATTAGTGTAATAAAAACTAAGGATAGTCTATAGTCTGAATTTATTCCTTG
Source organism: Montipora foliosa (assembly GCF_036669935.1). Classification (NCBI taxonomy): domain Eukaryota; kingdom Metazoa; phylum Cnidaria; class Anthozoa; order Scleractinia; family Acroporidae; genus Montipora; species Montipora foliosa. The sequence goes on along the minus strand of NW_027179697.1, from coordinate 1,187 downwards.
TTCTTGTTCATGTGGTAAGCAGAGTTAGTACAGAACGCATGCGCATTCGTAAAATACGTATTAACCTTTGGCTACTAGAGATTTGGCCCAAAAACACGTTTTGAAGCTAGTTGAGGGGTTTTTTGGTCAATGTCGTGCTGTTTAAGAGCTAAACCTGCCTACAAACCCGTTTTTTCCAGGTTGTACACTCCGCGGCCTTTTCAGCCAGGTGCTTGCAAAGTTCGGCATGCGCATAAAGCAAATTTCGACATAGTTTTGGCTTTAAAAGTAGCACAACACTTTCGACTTTCACTTTTCGCTTTCTCTCCTTCCTCTCTTTTCGCTTTCCTCGCTCATTTTTTTTTGTTATTTCAACTTGCTGGGCATTTGGTAGGTTATTTTGGTAGGAAGAGTTTCTGAGAAACCTTTCATCATCTTAGAATTAGGTGATCAGAAAGGTAGGTGGGTAATGGAGCAAGCTTTTCATGGAGATTTCAGGTCAGTGTTACATTGGTTTTTTTGGCCGTTTCTCCAGTTTCCTTGACTCAATTGTGCTCATTCTGGTATAGTTTGAGAGATCTTCTCCCTGCACAAGTTAGTGGACAAAGCTGTTCCTGACCGTTAAAAGTGATGATGTCACTAGATGGGACCGTGGATAAAGCTGGACGTATTTTGCCAGATAGTAATCAAAGGGTTTGAGAAAAAAAAAAAAAAAAATTGCAAAAAACTCTGCCTGGGGTCCCCCGTGCTACTTTCGATCCAAAGAGGGAGGATTAATCGGTCCCTGAGCCATCTGTGATTAACCCTTGACTACGGTAGCTCCTTCTATTAGTGTAATAAAACTAAGGATAGTCTATAGTTCTGAATTTATTCCTTGTTCTTGTTCATGTGGTAAGCAGAGTTAGTACAGAACGCATGCGCATTCGTAAAATACGTATTAACCCTTTGGCTACTAGAGATTTGGCCCAAAAACACGTTTTGAAGCTAGTTGAGGGGTTTTTTGGTCAATGTCGTGCTGTTTAAGAGCTAAACCTGCCTACAAACCCGTTTTTCCAGGTTGTACACTCCGCGGCCTTTTCAGCAGGTGCTTGCAAAGTTCGGCATGCGCAGAAGCAAAATTTCGACATAGTTTTGCTTTAAAAGTAGCACAAACACTTTCGACTTCACTTTTCGCTTTCTCTCCTTCCCTCTCTTTTCGCTTTCCTCGC
>NW_027179696.1:177500-188059 GCF_036669935.1 Montipora foliosa | reverse complement strand
GATGATCCGATGTACGTCCTGTTCCTGAATGTTAGACGCCGGGGAACCCCGCGGCTAACCAATCACCTCGCCGATTGCTCTGTTTCCAGCAGGGTTGTCGTGATGGTGCAGTGGTTAGCACACCCGACTAGTAACCAGGGGGACGCGGGTTCGATTCCCACTCACGGCAATATGTTTTTCATTCAATGGTTCTGCTAGTAGTTCGCTGTCGCTATTTGTACACTCAAATTATATATATATATATGTTGTTGGAGAAATCAAGAGAGCCATCACATGTTCTACTGACGCACAATCACAACGAGCCTCTATAAAATTGATCACTAAGCTGCATAAGAGGAATGGATATCCCAAACGATTCGTGACCTCTACTATCAACCGCACACTACGGACATGTAATATTCAACCCACAGAACAAGAACTAGCACAAGACCCAGTGTATATAAAAGTCCCATTTATCAACGAGGCCCTAAAACAACAAACGCAAGCAGTAATCAAGCGATCGGGTATTCAAAATATCAAAGTTCATTATATGACTGGTCGCCCGCTATCAAGTATCTTTAGACCACCAAAGGAACAACAAAAGTGTCCCGAGGCTTGTGAGACCTGCACATCAGCTAAGAAGGTAAACAAATGCTTATCTAAGAACTGCGTGTACATAATTGAATGTACACACTGTCATTTAGTTTACATAGGAGAAACGAGTAGAACTGTTGGGTCCAGAATTAAGGAACACATACGGATGAAAAAACAAACTATTTATCAGCATCTTGTTAGTCATACCAATACGCCAATGCTTAAAGACATCTCATGGGACATTCTACATAACAACATTCCACAACATCAGACACGCAAGATCATTGAAGCGCTCGAAATCAGAAAGAAAAACACTGAAACCGTCATGAATGGTTGTATTGGACGTGTCCTGACCATACACTAGCAGGCTTAATGAACCTGATCAAAGACCATTGTTCTTTACTTGTTATATTCTGTCTTGTAAAATAACTTATCAGTCACTGATGAAGCCCTAACCGGCGAAACGTTTGACGTTCATTATAATCAATTTGCCTTAAGAAGTTTTCATAAGTTATTTAATATTATACGAGGCATGGCATCATTGTATTTTTCAACATATATATATATATATTATATAATATATATAATATATATATATATATATATAGAGAGAGAGAGAGAGAGAGAGAGCCAGAAGAATAGGGCACTTTTGTAACTAAAACAGGGAACTTTTGTAAGGTAGGGAACTTTTGTAACGTGCGTAGGGAACTTTTTTAACGCATTTAGGGAACTTTTGTAACGTGCTTAGGGAACTTTTGTAACTAAAAGTAGGGCACTTTTGTAACCATCGTATAAACGTGATTTCTGACAAAAGAGCGCGCTAAAGAGGTTTCTATTATTATACATTGTAGTCACCATCTGCCTCCTTATTGGCGAAAAACTTACAGTTAATTCTGCGAAAGAATGCGACTTACAGATTTTTAACTAATCTGCTAGTAAATTAAAGAATAATCTATAGATTGCGCTGTTTACATCGCGTTTTTGTCGTGTTGTCGAGCTTTTGTTGCGCGGTTTCATTGTTGGCGGACTGTTTTTTTTTTTTGCGCTGTTGTCGCGCTATTGTCGCAATGTTGTGGCACTGTTTTCGCGTTGTTCTCGTGCTTTCAAGGCGCACTGTTGTCGCATTGCTGTTGCGTTCTTGTTGCGTTGTTGTTGTGCTGTCGTCATGCTGTTATTGTGTCCTTGCTGTACTGTTGTTGCACTTTTATTGCGCTGTTGTCGTGCTAGTGTTGCGCTTTTGTTACATTTTCGCGCTGTTGCTACGCTGTTATTGCGCTTGTGTCCCTCAGTTTTTGCACTTTTGTTGCGCCCTTTTTTGCTCTTTTATTGCGCTGTGGTTACGTTGTTGTTGCGCTGATGCGCTGTTGTCGCTCTGTTGTCGCAGTGTTTTTGCTTTGTTGTTGCGCTTTTGTTGCGCTGTGGTTGCGTAGTTGCGCTTTTGTCGCCGTTGTTGCGCTGTTGTTGCACTGTTGTTGCGTTGTTCTCCGTTGTCGCGCTGTTGTTGTTCTGTTGTCGCGCTGTTTTTGCTCTGTTGTTGCGCTTTTGTAACGCTGTGGTTGCGTTGCTGCGTTTTGGTCGCTGTTGTTGCGCTGTTGTGGTGTTGTTGTTGCATTGTTGTTGTGCTGTTGTTACATTGTTGTTGCGCTGTTGCTCTGTCGTCGGGCTGTTTTCGCTCTTTTGTTGCGTTGTTGTTTCTTTGTTGAGCGCTTTGGTTCCTTTTTTTGCCTTTTAATTCTTGCTCAACCGTTTCTATTCTTTTTCTTTTCAGATGACAAAGTATCGTGGCATTAGTTGTACTTTCCTTCTACAATGTGTTCCAATTAGACCTTAGTCTCATTTTCAGACTTCCTGGAAAGTTTTCCTGTCTTCGTCTTGCCGCATTTGTTTTGTAAAGGGTTTTCAGCTCTTCTCTTTTTTCCACCCAGGTTACTATGTGCTGTTCATTGAGATGAATACAGGCAAATATTTGCAATAAATCTAGTTTTAAATTTTAAATTCTTTCCATTGATTTGTGATCGGGGAGCAACTACCACAAGTTAATTATCAGAAGTCGTCGTAATTTTTTCGAGCACGTGACGTAACAGAAAGTGGTCTATGGCGACGAAATAACCATTCCTTTCAAGAAATAAGATGCAATTTCCATTTACTCGTTTAACACAATGGAAATAAAAAAGGATAACTTTATTTCAATGCAACTTTTAATATGATCTCTTAAGACTGAGCACCCGAACAACATAATAACGCTAATAACAATAAGTTAGAAAACTCAATAACAGTTGTCAAAATGAAATATGACAGCTTACTTTCCTTCTAATCAAAATGTTACTTAAGCCCCGGCCAAACGATCGCAACATGCCAACACAACATATCGCAACATTGTTGGGCGCAACATGTTGCGTGCGTTTGGCCATCTTGTTGCGACATGTTGGGCGTTGTTGGCTCAAATTTGACCAGTTTCAAACTTGAGCCAACAACACCCAACATGTTGCAACACATCGCAACACGGTGGCCAAACGCACGCAATATGTTGTGCCCAACAATGTTGCGATATGTTGCGTTGACATGTTGTGATCGTTTGGCCGGGGTTTTAGGTTAATTCACCCCAGAGAATGCGACTTACTAACAACAAGATCGCTTTAGGCTACATGCACTTGAAAAATGACTTCACGCTCATAAGAACAAGTTGAAAAAAGTCAATAACAGTTCCCAAAATGAAATATGACAGCTTACCTTGTTACTTAGGTTAATTCAGACGCGTAGCGTCCCATACGCATATACGCACGCGCGTATTTAGCATGCGCTTTTTAGCAGCGTTTTTTGTCAAAAAACTCTGCTGAGCGCATGCCCGAGGATCCAGAACCAAAACAACGTGTTTGCGGCTGGTTTAGTCAAAATAAGGGCAAGACGCTTTGTTCTTTGTTTGTATTCACACAACTTTTTCGAAAAAGAAATAATGAATGCAGCATTTTTCGCTCAGTTTACTTGTTTCTAGATCTTATGTACTTGTGCGTATTCGAAAAATATGACCACGCTACGTGCCTGTAATTTACCCCCGAGGATGCGACTTACTAACAACAAGATCGCTTTAGGCTACATGCACCTGAAAAATAACTTAACGCTTGTAAGGACAAATCGGAAAAGTCAATAACAGTTGCCAAAATGAAATGATGTGACAAGTCACTTTTCACTATCTTCCGTCATTTAAAACGTTACCCACAATGTAGGTTAAATTTTTCCTGTGCATGCGTCGTTCATATTTAATGCGATTGGCCAGCAACGATAATAACAGCAAAGTTAGATAACTAGTAAGAGTTGCCCGCAAAATGAAGTGATATGACAGCTCACTTTACACTATCTTCCATTTAAATTGTTACCGAGGTTACATTATCCCTGTGCGTGCGTCGTTCAGATTTAATGCGAGTGACCAAGAACGATTCATAGTGAAAGCAACTTATAGCACTAATAAGAGTTGCCCGCAAAATGAGGTGATATGACAGCGCACTTTATACTATCTTCCATATGAATTGTTACTGAGGTTACATTATCTTGTGCATGCGTCGTTCATATTAAATCCGATTGACCAACAACAATAATAACAGCAAGTTAGATAACTAATAAGAGTTGCCAAAATAAAATGATATGAAAGCTCTATTTACACTATCTTCCATTTCAATTGGTACCGAGGTTACATTGTCCCTGTTTATACGTAATTCGATTGACCAACAACGATAGTGAAAGCAACTTAGATAACTAATAAGAGTTGCGAAAATAAAATTATGACAGCTCACTTTATACTCCCTTCCATTTAAGATGTTACTTAGGTTACATTATCCATGTGCATGCGTCGTTCACTTTAAACTACCTTCCATTTAAGATGTTACTTAGGTTACATTATCCCTGTGTATGCGTCGTTCATATTCAATTCGATTAACCAACAACGTTTATAACAGCAAGTTAGATGACTAATACGAGTTACCATAATGAAATGACATGACAGCTCACATTAAACTATCTTCTATTCGAGATGTTACCTAGGTTACATTATCCCTGTGTATGCGTCGTTCATATTTAATTCGATTGCGCAACAACGATGGTGAAAGCAAGTTGAATAACAGTACTAATAAGAGTTGCCAAACTGAAATGATATGACAGCTCACATTACACTTTCTTCCATTTCAATTGTTACCGAGGTTACATTATCCCTGTTCATACTTAATTCGATTGACCAACAACGATAGTGAAAGCAACTCGTTAGATAACTAATAAGAGTTGCCAAAATGAAATGATGACAGTTCACTTTATAATCTCTTCCATTTGAGATGTTACTTAGGTTACATTATCCCTGTTTATGCGTCGTTCACTTTAAACTACCTTCCATTTAAGATGTTACTAATAGGTTACATTATCCCTGTGTATGCATCGTTCACATTCAATTCGATTAACCAACAACGTTTATAACAGCAAGTTAGATAACTAATACGAGTTACCATAATGCAATGACATGACAGCTCACTTTACACTATCTTCCATTTCAGATGTTACCTAGGTTACTTTATCCCTGTGCATGCGTCGTTCATATTTAATTCGCTCCTTAAAGATCTTTATATCCAGAATCCTGCTAAAAACAAAAACGGCTTGATTTCGTAAATTTTACATTGTTTAATTATGAGTATCAAAATACCTTAGCCACGCCTATAAAGTTTAGGGGGGTGGTTAACACGCTAACACGTGACTAACACAGAGATAACACACTCTTCAAATCAATATGTAAAATTACAAACATTTGCTGTGCTTAACTTGAAGTGTTGTGTCATTAATACAGATGGGTAAAATACGTATGGCACAGAATAGTTTAATGGACAAACTGAAGCTTTTTGTGGTAGCTAATAATTTTAGAGATGTTGTCAGTGGACACAGTACTCAATGTGAACGACGCACAGTTGAAATTGACCCAAGTAACATTTCAAGAGGAAGATAGTGAAACGGTAAGCTGTCATATCATTTCATTTTGGCAATTCTTATTAGTTATCTAAGTTGCTTTTACTATCGTTGTTGGTCAATTGTATTAAATATGAACGAGGCTTGCACAAGAATAAGTTAATCTAGGCAACATTTTAAATGACAGATTCTGTAAAGTGAACTATCATATCTTTCCATTTTGGCAACGCTTATTAGTTATCTAAGTTGCTGTTGCTATCGCTTTGGTCATGAATTAAGTGCATGCATTCTATTAAGCTCTCTTTTATATCACATCGACTAGTGGTTCATTCGCATTCCGCTCAACTGAAGACGGATGTTGCTTATCCGAAACCTGTATTACAAACTTAAAACTGTGTGTTTCTACCTCAAAGTCATTAAATATGAACGACGTATGCATAGGGAAAATTTAATCTAACGTGTTGTTGTTATTAGCGTTAACTTGTTGTTTATTTGCATTTAGCCTAGGGCGATCATGTTGTCTGTCAGTCGCATTAAATATGAACAAAGCATTTTCAATGGTAAATTAACCTGAGTAACATTTCGAATGGAAGGAAAGTAAGCTGACATATCATTTTATTTTGGCAACTTTTATTGAGTTCTCTAACTTGTTGTCACTATTAGCTCTAATTTGTTGATCAGGCGCATGCAACAATCAGTGACCATATTAAAAGTTGCACTTAAATGAAGAGATCCTTTTTCCGTTATGTTAAATGAGTGAAGGTAAATTGCGTCTTTTTCTTGAAAGGAATGGTTATTTAGTCGCCACAGGCCACTTTCTATTAAGTCTCGTGCTTGAAAAAGTTACAAGGACTTCTGATAGTTAACTTGTGGTAGTTGCCCACCAATCACAAATCAACGGAAGAAATTCGAAACTTGAAACTAGATTTATTGCAAATATTTGCCTAATAAACAGCATCACATAATAACCTGGGTAGAAAAAGAGAAGAGCTGAGAACCCTTTACAAAATAAAAGCATTAGGACGAAAGCAGGAAAACTCTGCAGGAAGTCTGAAACTAAGACTTAAGCTCTAAATGGAACACATTGTGGAAGGAAAATACTACCGATGCCACGATACGCTGGCATCTGAAAAAAGAAGAAGAAAAAGAGAGAGGTTGAGCAAGAATTTAAAGAGAAAAAAAACAGTGAGCTAAAGCTCGACAACAGTGCAGCAACAGCCCAACAACAGTGCGACAAAAGCACGAAGACAACGGGACAGCAGCAAGACAACAGTGCAATTACAGCGCGACAACAGGGCGACAACTGGGCAGCACCAGCGCAACAACAGTGCAAGAACAATGCAACAACAGCGCAATAATATAGCGACAACAGCGTAACAACAGCACGACAACAGGGTAAAAATAGCGCGATAACAGCGCCACAAAAGTACGATAACAATGCGACAACAAAGCGATAACAGAAAGACAACAGTGCCAAAGATGTGACAATAGCGCGACAGCAGCGCCAAAACTGCGCAAAAACAGCCCGAGAACAACGCAACAAAAGCAGGACAAAAGCGTGACAACAGAGCACCAATAGTGCTACAAAAACATGACATAAACAGTGCAACCTACAAATTATTTACTAATCTTCTAGCCAATTAGTGAATAATATAAAAAGTTACACTGTTTCCCATGCATAATTTAATTGCATAAGCTTTTAGCCAATGAGGAAGCAGATAAGGAATACGATGTATAATGTTCTGTAGTTCTTTTGCCGAACATAAACATCCCTGAGGTAATCGCCGGGCGGTTGGTTTGTTGGTGATCTTATATTCCACAGGTTGTTATACACATAACCTTTTTGCGTGCAACTGTTAAGCACATAAATTGCAAAAAAAGTGATGTGTAAGGAGCGACTAACTTGTGTCGTCAAGGGTGTTTATTATACATTGTAGTCATTATCTGTCTTCTCATTGGCTAAAAGCCTACAGTTAATTCTAGGAAACAGTGCAGCCTACAGATTACTCACTAATCTGCTAGCAGATAAGTGAATTATCTAGAGGTTGCGCATGCAATGCATGATTTCCAAGAGCAATGTCAAGTTCACAGACAGCGAAGTAAGAAGATCGCTTGTCGAAAATAAACTGTCATCATCTGTCTTCTCATTGGCTAAAAGCCTACAGTTAATCCTAGGAAACAGTGCAACCTACAGATTACTCTCTAATCTGCTAGCAGATAAGTGATTAATCTAGAGGTTGCGCGAACAATGCATGATTTCCAAGAGCGATGTCAAGTTCTTGGACAGCGAAGTAAGAGGATCGCTTTTCGAAAATAAACTGTGTTCGGTGCGATAATGCGTTTTTCGTTATTTTCTTGAAAATAATGTGCAGTAAAACAAGTATTAGATTCAGTTTTTATGATATCCAAAATAATCAAGGTCTCGGTTAGAGTTATCAGCCTCAGCCTTCGGCTTCGGCTGATAACACTTACCTGGATCGATCGACCTTGATTATTCCGGATATCACAAAAACCTCATCCAATAATTGTTAATGTTTATATTTACTCATTTTTATCATGTTTACCTGCCATAAATCAACATGTCACCAACTTTCGCGTCTGTAAAGATTTACCGCTCATACACGCCTTATTACGTGCGAGTTCAAAAGAACTTTTCGTAGTCATAACTTCCCTTCCTTTATAAGAAAAACGATAAAAATTGGGCCACTTGCCGATGGCATGATGGCGTTTAATTTGATTATAATATTGTTTCCTATCTCTCGAAAACTTTCCCTGAAAATGGCATTCGGAACTTCTAGCAAATAGGGAACTTTTGTAACGTTGCTGTTTTTATTACCGAGGTGACTTTGAATCTATTTTTAAAAAGGAAAGATTGCTTCCATTCCTTAGATTTTTCACTGGTAGATTACCAGATAACTGATCTTAGTTATGTGTGATTTTCAGCGAATTTGGCTTAATAACATTGATGGAGTAATGTTTTCAAAATAAGGAAACCAAAAATGGGGTTTTTCCGATTCGTGATTCTATTCATTGGCATGAAGAGTCAAACACTTACACGGCAGATTTTTTCTGGCCGTCATAACTCAAATTTGATTTAATGTGGTAAGCGAGAGAATGGTGTGGCATATAAATGGTAAGGTAATGGCTACATTTCGGCAAAGAAACCGGGATCAAAGCTCTTAACAAAGTGCTTACCACGAAATTGGGCACTTTTGTAACCTCCCAGCTGTAGATGTGCATGCCGCTCAGTCATTTCTACGTGGTATTAGCTGACTAGTTGTTAGCATTGGAATGGCATGTTGAAGTGTATTTCAATCTTTGAATCGTTTTGCTGCATGCATAATTGGGGTAGCTATTGCAAAAAGAGAGTAGCGTTCCAAAAGTGCCCTATTTTTCTTCTAGAGAGAGAGAGAGAGAGAGAGAGTGTGTGTGTGTGTGTGGGAGAGAAACCCTGACAATGCACACCCCAAATAATCATACTTTTCATTGAATAAATGTTTTGAAAGAAAATTTGCCCTGAGTAGGATTTGAACCCACGTCCCCCATTACTAGTCGGGTGTGATCACCACTACACCAACAGGACAACCATGCTGGCAACACAGCCATCGAAGATGTGATTTCTGTGGTCAGGGCGTGGGCCTCCTGGGAAATTTTCTTTCAAAGTGACAAGATAGGGGAGCCTATAACTCTACTTGAAACCTTACTAAGGATCAAGTTAATGATGCACGACTGTAGTCAACTTAACGGATGACAAGTAAGGATCCTCAATAGATACAGGCTAATATATAATATATATATATCTTAGAGGGAGAGAGAGTATAGGAGAGAAACCCTGACAATGCACACCCCAATATATATGCCTTTTGTTTTCGAATCAGAAAGGCGTTGACAGAAAAAACAATAGGGAGCTATTTTACATTTTACAATTCACTTTGTTCTGGTCTTTCATAAAGCAGATCCGCAATAATTAATCTCTGTAAAACAAAAGAACAACACGAACATAATAATACCTAATTAGCAAGGCCTAATCGGAATAACAATAACAACACTTATTGTATGAGATTTCTTGTTATCTCGACAAAGCCACGACTTATTGTCATCCTCCTGATGCAACAGCGAGGAAGCATGAGTAGCACTTTACTCATTCTTTTGCTTTTGATTCGGCCTTGCTGGCATGAACCCCCTGTACATGGTGAATCATGCAAAGGTTTAAATGAGTTAAATAAGTCATAAATTTTGGTTGGTTTGGAGGTTGTTTTGTTGGCGGATTTACATAGTAGTAGGATTTGAGAACGTATTGTTCCTTCAGCGTGAAATAGACATGCTTTGTGTCTCATCTTTCTGATGAGAAAACAAAAGGCATATATATATATATATATATCATATATTCTTTGAAATTGCAACGATTTTGAGAACGGGTGTATATATATATCATATTTGAATTTGTTCAACTGTCACTTCTGAAGATATATGTTGTAGCATATGAAACGTCAAGTCGAAAGTAAAATGCGCTTTATCATTATGTTTGTAGCCACTGTTTGTTTTATGTGTTTGGTTAAGCGGAGCTCAGGTGTGCAAAGTACACCAGCAGAGCACCATGTGTAAGATTTTGTGGGAAATCTATCAAAGGCGAAATTTTGGCTATGACGTCAGCATATGCCTATCTTAACAGACTGTCAGGGTGGAGGTGGGGAGGCAAGACAGCCTCTGGGGACGGGAGTGTTACGGCAATTTTCCTTGGCTAGCCTGTGTAGCTTGCAGGATTATTTTAAACATGCGTGAGTAAATCGATGGTTGCTTCATTGTTTTTGCAGCAAGTGAAAATCCGGCCTGCCACATTTGCTGCAATTTTTGAACGCCACCCACTTTTGTTGCCTTGGTTAATCACCCAGTCAAAGGGAAGGTTGTAATTAGACCCTTGTGAGAACAAGAGATAAAGTGCAAGCGATAATAAAAGAATGCTCGTTGAGTTATACAGTAGAATTGATACCGCAGATATTAAAAAAAAACCTGCTAAAAAGCGTGCAAAACGAGGTAGAACAACGAAG